>NW_027254821.1:149230-154230 GCF_044704955.1 Pristiophorus japonicus | reverse complement strand
TTCTGACATGGTTAATTCCATTGCCTGCCATGAAGTCCTGGAATTCAGTGCTTGTGAAGCACGGGCCATTGTCGCTGACCAAGATGTCCGGTAGACCGTGGGCGGCGAACATTGCCCGTTGACTTTCTACCGTGGCAGAGGATGTGCTTGAATTTAAAATGTCACACTCGATCCATTTGGAGTAGGCGCCTACTACAACCAAAAACATTTTCCCCATGAAAGGACCTGCGTCGTCCACATGGATGCGTGACCAAGGCTTGGCGGGCCATGGCCAGGGGCTAAGGGGGGCTTCCCTGGGCGCGTTGCCCAGTTGGGCACACGTGTTGCACCTGCGAACACAAAGTTCCAGATCTGCGTCTATCCCTGGCCACCAAACGTGTGACCTGGCAATTGCCTTCATCGTGACAATGCCCGGGTGCTCATTGTGGAGTTCTCTGATGAACACCTCTCTGCCCATCTGGGGCATGACTACGCGGTTTCCCCACAGTAGGCAATCGGCCTGAATCGAGAGTTCATCCTTGTGCCTGTGAAATGGTTTAAATTCCTCAGGGCATGCCCTGTACGCGGCTGCCCAGTCCCCATTCAGGACACATTTCTTGACTAGAGACAATAGCGGGTCTCTATTTGTCCAGACTTTAATCTGACGGGCTGTCACGGGTGAGCCTTCTCTTCCGAAAGCTTCAACAGCCATGACCATCTCAGCACCATGCTCGGTAGCCCCCTCAGTGGTGGCTAGTGGGAGCCTGCTGAGTGCATCGGCGCAGTTTTCGGTGCCCGGTCTGTGCCGAATTGTGTAGTCATAGGCGGCTAACGTGAGTGCCCACCTCTGTATGCGGGCCGATGCGTTTGCATTTATGGCCTTGTTGTCGGCCAAAAGGGACGTTAGGGGTTTGTGATCTATCTCCAGCTCAAATTTCCTGCCAAACAGGTACTGGTGCATTTTTTTTTTTTACTGCATATACACATGCTAACGCCTCCTTTTCTACCATCCCGTAGCCCCTTTCTTCCCGGGACAGACACACACACTCACACATACACATACACATACACACACACACACTGTTTGCTTTCACTGACTGGTGTACAAGGACACCCAGGTCCCTCTGTACATCGACACTTCCCAAGCCATCACCATTTAAATAATACTTCATCCGTATGTTTTTTCGACCAAAGTGGATAACTTCACATTTATCCACGTTTTACTGCATCTGCCACATGTTTGCCCACTCAGTCAACCGATCTAAATCGCTTTACCTTACTAAAACAGGTTGTATCCTGTCAGAGCTTATCTTGACCCTACACTTTACAGAGTTCGGACGTGTGAGACTGAACAATACAGACACAGCGGAGAGCTCCAGAAATTCAGGCTCCGGAAACGGCCTGTTACAGATGTAATGAACACGGTGGATAAAGGGGAACCAGTGGGTGTGGTGTATTTGGATTTCCAGAAGACATTTGACAAGGTGCCACATAAAAGGTTACTGCACAAGATAAAAGTTCCCGGGGTTGGGGGTAATATATTAGCATGGATAGAGGATTGGCGAACTCACAGAGAACAGAGAGTCGGGATAAATGGGTCATTCTCGGGTTGGCAACCAGTAACCAGTGGGGTGCCGCAGGGATCAGTGCTGGGACCCCAACTAGGTCAGGAAAAGGGAAGTTGCAACGAGACCTGGGTGTCATGGTACATCAGTCATTGAAGGTTGGCATGCAGGTACAGCAGGCGGTGAAGAAGGCAAATGGTATGTTGGCCTTCATAGCGAGAGGATATGAGTATAGGAGCAGGGAGGTCTTACTGCAGTTGTACAGGGCCTTGGTGAGACCTCACCTGGAATATTGTGTTCAATTTTGGTCTCCTAATCTGAGGAAGGACGTTCTTGCTATTGAGGGAGTGCAGCGAAGGTTCACCAGACTGATTCCCGGGATGGCAGGACTGACATATGAAGAAAGACTGGATCGACTGGGCTTATATTCACTGGAGTTTAGAAGGATGAGAGGGGATCTCATAGACACATATAAAATTCTGACGGGACTGGACAGGTTAGATGCAGGAAGAATGTTCCCGATGTTGGGGAAGTCCAGAACCAGGGGTCACAGTCTAAGGATAAGGGGTAAGCCATTTAGGACCGAGATGAGGAGAAACTTCTTCACTCAGAGAATTGTGAACCTGTGGAATTCTCTACCACAGAGAGTTGTTGAGGCCAGTTCGTTAGATATATTCAAAAGGGAGTTAGATGTGGCCCTTACGGCTAAAGGGTTCAAGGGGTATGGAGAGAAAGCAGGAAAGGGGTACTGAGGGAATGATCAGCCATGATCTTATTGAATGGTGGTGCAGGCTCGAAGGGCCGAATGGCCTGCTCCTGCAGCTATTTGCTATGTTTCTATATACTCACTACCCCAAACTCCGCCCCTCTCATAAGAACATAAGAAATAGGAGCAGGAGTCGGCCATTCGGCCCCTCGAGCCTGCTCCGCCATTCAATACGATCATGGCTGATCCGATCATGGACTCAGCTCCACTTCCCCGCCCGCTCCCCATAACCCTTCACTCCCTTATCGCTCAGAAATCTGTCTATCTCCGCCTTAAATATATTCAATGACCCAGCCTCCCTCTTTTTAAATACGGAGATCAAAACTGCACTGCATCATTCTGGGGTGATGCACAGCACAGCTGATTGCCAAGGCTATCTTGTCCTTGCACAAGGACCTTGAACAAGCCACAATTGTGGAACGGAGTCTGGGAAAGGATCCAGCGGAGAAGCCACTGGAGAGTCATACTAAACAGTTTGAAGCCAGTTGCTTATCAAGGCCTGCTGAAACGCGACACACTTTAGGAGGAGCAGAGCTGCAGTGGGGCTCAGTTACAGAGAATTGTATCGGATATTCGGCCCAGAAACAGGCCATTGGGCCCAACCAGTCCATGCTGGTGTTTATGCTCCACTCGATCCTCCTCCTGTCTTTTCCTCATCTAAATCTATCGGCATAACCCTCTATTCCCTTCTCCCTTATATGCCTGTCCAGTCTCCCCTTAAATGCATCGATACTATTCACCTCAACCCCTCCCTGTGGCAGCGAGTTCCACATTCTCACCGCTCTCCGGGTAAAGGAGTTTCTCCTGAATTCCCCATTGGATTACTTGGTGACGATCTTATATCGATGGCCTCTAGTTCTGGTCTTCCCCACAAGTGGAAACACTCTCTCTGTATCCACTCGATCAAAACCTTTCATCATTTCAAAGACCTCTATTAGGTCAGCCCTCAGTCTTCTTGTTTCAAGAGAAAAGAGACTCCAGACTGTTCATCCGTCCCTGATATGTAAACCCTCGCATTTCTGGTATCATCCTTGTAAATCTTCTCTGCACCCTCTCCAATAACCTTTTTATAATATGTTGACCAGAACTGTGTAGGGTGCTCCAAGTGTGGTCTAACCCAGGTATATGGAGACCAGAACTGTGCACGGTGCTCCAAGTGTGGTCTAACCCGGGTATATGGAGACCAGAACTGTGCACGGTGCTCCAAGTGTGGTCTAACCCAGGTATATGGAGACCAGAACTGTGCACGGTGCTCCAAGTGTGGTCTAACCAAGGTATATGGTGACCAGAACTGTGCACAGTGCTCCAAGTGTGGTCTAACCAAGGTATATGGAGACCAGAACTGTGCACGGTGCTCCAAGTGTGGTCTAACCAAGGTATATGGAGACCAGAACTGTGCACGGTGCTCCAAGTGTGGTCCAACCCAGGTATATGGAGACCAGAACTGTGCACAGTGCTCCAAGTGTGGTCTAACCCAGGTATATGGAGACCAGAACTGTGCACGGTGCTCCAAGTGTGGTCTAACCAAGGTATATGGAGACCAGAACTGTGCACAGTGCTCCAAGTGTAGTCTAACCCAGGTATATGGAGACCAGAACTGTGCACGGTGCTCCAAGTGTGGTCTAACCCAGGTATATGGAGACCAGAACTGTGCACAGTGCTCCAAGTGTGGTCCAAACCAGGTATATGGAGACCAGAACTGTGCACGGTGCTCCAAGTGTGGTCTAACCCAGGTATATGGAGACCAGAACTGTGCACAGGGCTCCTAGTGTGGTCTAACCAAGGTTCGATACAGGTTTAGTATAACTTCCCTACTTTTCAATTCTATACGTCCAGAAATAAACCCTAGTGATTGGTTTCCCTTTTTAAAACCTTGCTAACCTGTGTCGCAGTGTTTAGCGATGTGTGTATTTGTACCCCGAGATCCCTCTCTTCTCTACCCCACCCAGACTCACACCCTCCCAGTCATAAGTGACCCCCCTATTCTTCCGACTAAAATGTCAGCGACAGACTTATATTTAAGGCCCCTAGTTCTGGTCTCTCCCACAGGTGCAAACATCTTCTCTACGTCTAATCTATCGAACCCTTTCACAATCTTAAAGTCCAGGTCACCCCTCAGTCTTCTTGAGCAAAGGGCCCCTTCCCCAATCTAACCCCCTTCATATATTTTACCAGAATGGTCCCAGAGGATGAGTGGCAAGAGCTCCAATGACCAGCCAATTAAACATTGCCTTGGAAAGAGAGAGATAGGGAGAGAGAGAGAGGGAGAGGGAGAGGGAGAGGGAGAGAGAGAGAGAGAGAGGGACAGAGAGAGAGACAGAGAGAGGGAGAGACAGAGACAGAGACAGAGAGACAGAGAGAGGGACAGAGAGACAGAGAGAGAGAGAGAGAGAGAGTGAGTGAGTGAGTGAGTGAGTGAGAGTGAGAGAGAGACAGAGACAGAGAGAGAGACAGAGACAGAGAGAGAGACAGAGAGAGGCAGAGACAGAGACAGAGACAGAGAGACAGAGAGAGAGAGACAGAGAGAGAGAGAGAGAGACAGAGAGACAGAGAGAGAGAGAGACAAAGAGACAGAGTGAGAGAGAGAGAGACAAAGAGAGGGACAGAGAGACAGAGAGAGAGAGTGTGAGTGAGAGAGAGAGTGTGAGTGAGTGAGTGAGGTGAGAGAGAGAGAGAGAGACAGAGAGAGA
>NW_027254821.1:99230-146730 GCF_044704955.1 Pristiophorus japonicus | reverse complement strand
CTCCGACAGTGCGGCACTCCCTCAGTACTGCCCCTCCGACAGCGCGGCGCTCCCTCAGTACTGCCCCTCCGACAGTGCGGGGCTCCCTCAGTACTGCCCCTCCGACAGTGCGGTGTTCCCTCAGTACCGACCCTCCGACAATGCGGCGCTCCCTCAGTACCGCCCCTCCAACAGTGTGGCGCTCCCTCAGTACTGCCCCTCCGACAGTGCGGCACTCCCTCAGTACTGCCCCTCCGACAGTGCGGTGCTCCCTCAGTACTGCCCCTCCGACAGTGCGGCACTCCCTCAGTACTGCCCCTCCGACAGTGCGGCTCTCCCTCAGTACTGCCCCTCCGACAGTGCGGTGCTCCCTCAGTACTGCCCCTCAGTGCGGCACTCCCTCAGTACTGCCCCTCCGACAGTGAGGCGCTCCCTCAGTGCTGCCCCTCCGACAGTGCTGCACTCCCTCAGTACTGCCCCTCCGACAGTGCGGCGCTCCCTCAGTACTGCCCCTCAGTGCGGCACTCCCTCAGTACTGCCCCTCCGACAGTGCGGTGCTCCCTCAGTACTGCCCCTCAGTGCGGCACTCCCTCAGTACTGCCCCTCCGACAGTGCGGCACTTCCTCAGTACTGCCCCTCCGACAGTGAGGCGCTCCCTCAGTACTGCCCCACCGACAGTGCGGCGTTCCCTCAGTACTGCCCCTCCAACAGTGCGGCGCTCCCTCAGTACTGCCCCTCCGACAGTGCGGCGCTCCCTCAGTACTGCCCCTCCGACAGTGCGGGGCTCCCTCAGCACTGCCCCTCCGACAGTGCGGCGCTCCCTCAGCACTGCCCCTCCGACAGTGCGGCGCTCCCTCAGTACTGCCCCTCCGACAGTGCGGCGCTCCCTCAGCACTGCCCCTCCGACAGTGCGGCGCTCCCTCAGCACTGCCCCTCTGACAGTACGGCTCTCCCTCAGTACTGCCCCTCCGACAGTACGGCAGTCCCTCAGTACTGCCCCTCCGACAGTACGGCTCTCCCTCAGTACTGCCCCTCCGACAGCGCAGTACGGCAGTCCCTCAGTACTGCCCCTCCGACAGTGCGGCACTCCCTCAGTACTGCCCCTCCGACAGTGCGGCGCTCCCTCAGTACTGCCCCTCCGACAGTACGGCGCTCCCTCAGTACCGCCCCTCCGACAGTACGGCAGTCCCTCAGTACTGCCCCTCCGACAGTGCGGCGTTCCCTCAGTACCGCCCCTCCGACAGTGCGGCGCTCCCTCAGTACTGCCCCTCCGACAGTGCGGCGTTCCCTCAGTACCGCCCCTCCGACAGTGCGGCGCTCCCTCAGTACCGCCCCTCCGACAGTGCGGCGTTCCCTCAGTACTGCCCCTCCGACAGCGCAGTACGGCGCTCCCTCAGTACTGCCCCTCCGACAGTGCGGCGTTCCCTCAGTACTGCCCCTCCGACAGTGCTGCACTCCCTCAGTACTGCCCCTCAGTGCTGCACTCCCTCAGTACTGCCCCTCAGTGCGGCACTCCCTCAGTACTGCCCCTCCGACAGCGCGGCACTCCCTCAGTACTGCCCCTTCGACAGTGCGGCACTCCCTCAGTACTGCCCCACCGACAGTGCGGCGTTCCCTCAGTACTGCCCCTCCGACAGTGCGGCACTCCCTCAGTACTGCCCCTCCGACAGTGCGGCGCTCCCTCAGTACTGCCCCTCCAACAGTGCGGCGCTCCCTCAGCACTGCTCCTCCGACAGTGCGGCACTCCCTCAGTACTGCCCCTCCGACAGTGCGGCACTCCCTCAGTACTGCCCCTCCGACAGTGCGGCGCTCCCTCAGTACTGCCCCTCCAACAGTGCGGCGCTCCCTCAGTACTGCCCCTCCAACAGTGCGGCACTCCCTCAGTACTGCCCCTCCGACAGTGCGGCGCTCCCTCAGTACTGCCCCTCCAACAGTGCGGCGCTCCCTCAGCACTGCCCCTCCGACAGTGCGGCGCTCCCTCAGCACTGCCCCTCCGACAGTGCAGCGCTCCCTCAGCACTGCCCCTCCGACAGTGCGGCGCTCCCTCAGTACCGCCCCTCCGACAGTGAGGCGCTCCCTCAGCACTGCCCCTCCGACAGTACGGCGCTCCCTCAGCACTGCCCCTCTGACAGTGCGGCGCTCCCTCAGCACTGCCCCTCTGACAGTGCGGCGTTCTCTCAGTACTGCCCCTCCAACAGTGTGGCGCTCCCTCAGTACTGCCCCTCAGTGCGGCACTCCCTCAGTACCGCCCCTCCAACAGTGCGGCGCTCCCTCAGTACTGCCCCTCCGACAGTGCGGCGCTCCCTCAGTACTGCCCCTCCGACAGTGCGGGGCTCCCTCAGTACTGCCCCTCCGACAGTGCGGCGCTCCCTCAGTACTGCCCCTCCGACAGTGCGGCGCTCCCTCAGTACTGCCCCTCCGACAGTGCGGCGCTCCCTCAATACCGCCCCTCCGACAGTGCGGCGCTCCCTCAGTACTGCCCCTCCGACAGTGCGGCGCTCCCTCAGTACTGCCTCTCAGTGCGGCACTCCCTCAGTACTGCCCCTCCGACAGTGCGGCGTTCCCTCAGTACCACCCCTCCGACAGTGCGGCGCTCCCTCAGTACTACCTCTCAGTGCGGCGCTCCCTCAGTACTGCCTCTCAGTGCGGCACTCCCTCAGTACTGCCCCTCCGACAGTGCGGCGCTCCCTCAATACCGCCCCTCCGACAGTGCGGCGCTCCCTCAGTACCGCCCCTCCGACAGTGCGGCGCTCCCTCAGTACAGCCCCTCCGACAGTGCGGCACTCCCTCAGTACTGCCCCTCCGACAGTGCGGCGTTCCCTCAGTACTGCCCCTCCGACAGTGCGGCACTCCCTCAGTACAGCCCCTCCAACAGTGCGGCACTCACTCAGTACAGCCCCTCCGACAGTGCGGCGCTCCCTCAGTACTGCCCCTCCGACAGTGCGGTACTCCCTCAGTACAGCCCCTCCGACAGTGCGGCGCTCCCTCGGTACTGCCCCTCCGACAGTGCGGCGTTCCCTCAGTACTGCCCCTCCGACAGTGCGGCGCTCCCTCAGTACTGCCCCTCCGACAGTGCGGCTCTCCCTCAGTACTGCCCCTCCGACAGTGCGGCGCTCCCTCAGTACTGCCCCTCCGACAGTGCGGCACTCCCTCAGTACCGCCTCTCCGACAGTGCGGCAGTACCTCAGTACCGCCCCTCCGACAGTGCGGCACTCCCTCAGTACCGCCCCTCCGACAGTGCGGCACTCCCTCAGTACCGCCTCTCCGACAGTGCGGCAGTACCTCAGTACTGCCCCTCCGACAGTGCGGCACTCCCTCAGTACCGCCCCTCCGACAGTGCGGCACTCCCTCAGTACCGCCCCTCCGACAGTGCGGCACTCCCTCAGTACTGCCCCTCCGACAGTGCAGCGCTCCCTCAGTACTGCCCCTCCGACAGTGCAGCACTCCCTCAGCACTGCCCCTCCGACAGTGCGGCACTCCCTCAGTACCGCCCCTCCGACAGTGCGGCGCTCCCTCAGTACTGCCCCTCCGACAGTGCGGCGCTCGCTCAGTACTGCCCCTCCGACAGTGCGGCACTCCCTCAGTACTGCCCCTCCGACAGTGCGGCACTCCCTCAGTCCTGCCCTCCGACAGGGCGGCGCTCCCTCAGTACTGCCCCTCCGACAGTGCGGCGCTCCCTCAGTACTGCCCCTCCGACAGTGCGGCGCTCCCTCAGTACCGCCCCTCCGACAGTGCGGCACTCCCTCAGTACCGCCCCTCCGACAGTATGGCACTCCCTCAGTACTGCCCCTCAGACAGCGCAGTACGGCACTCCCTCAGTACTGCCCCTCCGACAGTGCGGCACTCCCTCAGTACTGCCCCTCCGACAGTGCGGCACTCCCTCAGTACCTCAGTACTGCCCCTCCGACAGTGCGGCACTCGCTCAATACCTCAGTACCGCCCCTCCGACAGTACGGCACTCCCTCAGTACCTCCCCTCCGACAGTGCGGCGCTCCCTCAGTACTGCCCCTCCGACAGTGCGGCACTCCCTCAGTACCTCAGTACTGCCCCTCCGACAGTGCGGCACTCCCTCAGTACCTCAGTACTGCCCCTCCGACAGTGCGGCACTCCCTCAGTACCTCAGTACTGCCCCTCCGACAGTGCGGCACTCCCTCAGTACCTCAGTACCGCCCCTCCGACACTTACAGACTCTTCAGATGTCCTCTTGTAAGCTTTGACCTTCAGCTGCAGTTTATCAACAAGATCCTGGAGGCGTATGTTATTCTTCCGATCCTCTTCCGTCTGAGAGAGGGAACGAGAGAGGGAAGGGAGAAAGAAAGAGAGGTGTGAATGGGTCACAGTGAAGGTGATGCCCCAAATCCGCAGTTCGGAGCAAGTCTCAGTAAACGTGGTGAATCTTCCAATATCTGGTCTACCTCCCATCCTCTTCAAAATGGTCTGTTGGCCTTTATTACAGGGGGATTTGAGTATAAGAGTAAAGACGTCTTACTGCGATTATATCGGGCCCTGGTGAAACCACACCTGGAGTATTGTGTACAGTTCTGGTCTCCTTACCTAAGGAAGGATATATTTGCCATTGAGGGAGAGCAGCGAAGGTTCACCAGACTTTTTCCTGGGATGGGGGGACAGTCCCACGAGGAGAGATTGAGCAGAATGGGCCGATATTCTCTGGAGTTGAGAAGAATGAGAGGTGATCTCATTGAGACATACAGAATTCTGAGAGGACTTGACCGGGTAGATGCAGGGAGCGTGTTTCCCCCGGGCTGGGGGGAGTCTAGAACCAGGGGTCACACAGTCTCAGGATAAGGGGTCGGCCATTTAGGACTGAGATGAGGAGGGATTTCTTCACTCAGGAGGGTGGTGAATCTTTGCAATTCTCTGCCCCGGAGGGCTGTGGAGGCTCAGTCCTCGAGTATATTCAAGGCCGAGATCGATAGATTTCTGGATATTAAGGGAATCGAGGGATTGGGCGGGAAAGTGGGGTTCAGGTCGAAGGTCAGCCAGGATCTCATTGAATGGCGGAGCAGGCTCGAGGGGCCGAATGGCCGACTCCTGCTCCTAGTTCTTATGTTCTTATGAACCTTCATTGCACCCCCTCTCATTCTTCTCAACTCCAGTGAATACAGGCCCAGTCGATCCAGTCTCTCCTCATATGTCAGTCCCGCCATCCCGGGAATCAGTCTGGTGAACCTTCGCTGCACTCCCTCAATAGCAAGAACGTCCTTCCTCAGATTAGGAGACCAAAACTGAACACAATATTCCAGGTGAGGCCTCACCAAGGCCCTGTACAGCTGCAGTAAGACCTCCCTGCTCCTATACTCAAATCCCCTCGCTATGAAGGCCAACATGCCATTTGCTTTGAGAGGGGATCTCATAGAAACATCTAAAATTCTGACGGGACTGGACAGGTTAGAGGCAGGAAAAATGTTCCCAATGTTGGGGAAGTCCAGAACCAGGGGACAAGGTCTAAGGATAAGGGGTAAGCCATTTAGGACCGAGATGAGGAGAAACTTCTTCACTCAGAGAGTGGTGAACCTGTGGAATTCTCTACCACAGAAAGTTGTTGGGGCCAGTTCGTTGGATATATTCAAAAGGGAGTTAGATGTGGCCCTTACGGCTAAAGGGATCAAGGGGTATGGAGAGAAAGCAGGAAAGGGGTACTGAGTTGAATGATCAGCCATGATCTTATTGAATGGTGGTGCAGGCTCGAAGGGCCGAATGGCCTGCTCCTGCACCTATTTTCTATGTTTCTATGATTTCTTAATCACTTGCTGTACCTGCAGGTTAACGTTCAGTGATTGGTGTACAAGGACAGCCAGGTCCCTCTGAACACCAACATTTCCCAATCTCTCACCATGTAAACAATACCCTACTTTTCTAGTTTTCCTACCAAAGTGGATAACGTCACATTTCTCCAGATTATTTTCCATTTGCCATGTTCTTGCCCACTCACTCAGCCTGTCTGTATCCCCGTGAAGCCTCTTTGCATCCCCCTCACAACTTACATTCCCACCGAGCTTTGTACCATCAGCAAACCTGGATATATTACACTTGGTCCCCTCGTCCAAATCATTGATCTAGATTGTGAATAGCTGGGGCCCCAGCACTGATCCCTGCGTCACCCCACTAGTTACAGCCCGCCAACCCCGAAAATGACCCGTTTATTCCTACTCTCTGTTTTCTGTCCGTTAACCAATCCTCAAAGCGTGCTGGTATATTACCCCCAATCACACGGGCCCTAATTTTGTTTAATAACCTCTTGTGTGGCACCTTATCGAATGCCTTCTGAAAATCTAAATACACCACATCTACTGGATCCCCCCTTATCTACCCTGCTCAATACATCCTCAAAAAACTGTAAACACGTGTTTCAAACGTGAATTCCCTTTCAATAAATAAGAAGGCACACGGAATGCTTGCCTTTATTATAGTCGAGGCGTAGAATACAAGAGCAGGGAGAGGTTATGCTCGAACTGTATAAAACACTGGTTAGGCCACAGCTGGAGTACTGCGTGCACAGTTCTGGTCACCACATTACAGGAAGGATGTGATTGCACTGGAGAGGGTACAGAGGAGATTTACCAGGATGTTGCACTGGAGAGGGTACAGAGGAGATTTACCAGGGTGTTGCACTGGAGAGGGTACAGAGGAGGTTTACCAGGATGTTGCACTGGAGAGGGTACAGAGGAGGTTTACCAGGATGTTGCACTGGAGAGGGTACAGAGGAGATTTACCAGGATGTTGCACTGGAGAGGGTACAGAGGAGATTTACCAGGGTGTTGCACTGGAGAGGGTACAGAGGAGATTTACCAGGATGTTGCACTGGAGAGGGTACAGAGGAGATTTACCAGGATGTTGCACTGAAGAGGGTACAGAGGAGGTTTACCAGGATGTTGCACTGGAGAGGGTACAGAGGAGATTTACCAGGATGTTGCACTGAAGAGGGTACAGAGGAGATTTACCAGGATGTTGCCGGGACTGGAGAATTTTAGCGATGAGGAAAGATTGGATAGGCTGGGGTTGTTTTCCTTGGAACAGAGGAGGCTGAGGGGAGAGCTGATTGAGGTGTATAAAATGATGAGGGGCCTGGATAGAGTGGATAGGACGGACCTGTTTCCCTGGGCAGAGGGCTCAACAACCAGGGGGCAGAGATTGAAAGTAATTGGGGGGGAGGTTTAGAGGGGATTTGAGGGGAAATGTCTTCACCCAGAGGGCGGTGGGGGTCTGGGGTGGAACTCACGGCCTGAAAGGGGGGTAGAGGCAGAAACCCTCAACACATTTGGATGTGCTCCTGAAGTGCTGTAACCCACAGGGCTACGGACCCAGAGCGGGAAAGTGGGATTAGGCCGGGTAGCCTCTTGGTCGGCCGGCATAACACGGACACGATGGGCCGGAATGGCCTCCTGCCGTGTTGTATATTTCGATGATTCTATTACGCCCAATCCCAATTTTGTTCAATAAGCCCTTCTGTGGCACCTCATCGAATGTCTTCGGGAAAATCCTAAATACATCACGTCCACTGGCTCCCCCTTATCTACCCTGCTCAGTACATCCTCCAAAAAACTCCAGCACGCTTGCCAAACATAATTTCCCCTTTCATCGATCCTTGTTGCCTCTGCCCAGTCCGGTCATTATTTGAGTGCAGCTTAAGCTGGGCGTGCTCGAGCGGGGTGAGGGAGGGGGAGGGGATCCACGCGGAGAGCCTCACCTGGTAGGTCAGCTCCTTGATACGCCTCTCGTACTTCCGAGCCCCCTTCACAGCGTCCGAGCAACGTCGCTGTTCCGCCTCGAGCTCGTTCTCCAGCTCACGCACCTGCCCAGGGGGGAAGAGATACAGGCTGTCAGACAGGGGGAGAGGGAGGAGGCTGGGCCTCGCTGGGGAGAAACTCCCAGGCCCCAGGCTCCAGCCTAGGCCACAGGCCCGATCACCCAGACAGGCTCGGACAGGGTCTCTCTCTGTCTCTCTCTCTCTCGCCCTCTCTCTCTCTTTCTCTCTCTCTCTGTCTGTCACACTCTCTCTCTCTCTCTCTCTCTGTGTCTCTCTCTCTCTGTCCCTCTCTCTCCCTCTGTCCCTCTGTCTCTCTCTCTCAACCCCCTCTCTCTCTCTCTCTCTCAACCCTCTCTCTCTCTCTCTCTCTCTCACAACCTCCCCACCCCCACCCCCTCTCTCCCTCATACACCATCCCCCCCCACCCCCCCCTCTCTCTCTCTCTCTCTCCCTCCCTCTCTCGCGCCCTCTCTCTCTCTCTCTCGCCTTCTCTCGCCCTCTCACACCCTCCCCCGCCTCTCTCTCTCTCTCGCCCTCTCTCTCTCTTTCTCTCGCCCTCCCTCTCACACCCTCCCCCGCCTCTCTCTCTCTCTCCCTCTCACACCCTCCCCCCCCCTCTCTCTCTCTCCCTCCCTCTCACACCCTCCCCCCCCTCTCTCTCTCTCTCTGGATCAGTGCTCACCCTGCCCTCTCTCTCTCTCTCTCTCTCGCCCTCTCTCTGGATCAGTGCTCACCCTGCCCTCCAGTTTCTGGATTTGCTTCTTCCCGCCCTTCATGGCGATCTGCTCTGCCTCGTCCAGCCGATGCTGCAGGTCCTTGATGGTCTGTTCCATGTTCTTCTTCATCCGCTCCAGGTGGCCGCTCGTGTCCTGCTCCTTCTTCAGCTCTTCCGCCATCATGGCCGCCTGCCGGGGGTTCCAGGGAAAAGATTAATGCCAAGCCCTCGCCCGAACCGCGAGCTTCACCCCAGGGACGAGGAGACCTGAAGGAGGAACCCTCAGAGGAAACTGAGCTGCCCCGAGCGGCGAAGGCCTGACGCCTCGGGCCTACTCCTTTCAGGCCTTGGGCCTACTCCCCCCCAGACCTCGGGCCTACTCCTCCCCAGGCCTCGGGCCTACTCCATTCAGGCCTTGGGCCTACTCCCCCAGGCCTCGGGCCTACTCCCCCCCAGACCTCGGGCCTACTCCCCCCCAGACCTCGGGCCACCTCCCCCCCAGGCCTCGGGCCTACTCACCCCCAGGCCTCGGGCCTACTCACCCCCAGGCCTCGGGCCTACTCCCCCCCAGGCCTCGGGCCTACTCCCCCCCCAGGCCTCGGGCCTACTCCCCCCCCAGGCCTCGGGCCTACTCCCCCCCCAGGCCTCGGGCCTACTCCCCCCCCAGGCCTCGGGCCTACTCCCCCCCCAGGCCTCGGGCCTACTCCCCCCCCCAGGCCTCGGGCCTACTCCCCCCCCCAGGCCTCGGGCCTACTCCCCCCCCAGGCCTCGGGCCTACTCCCCCCCCAGGCCTCGGGCCTACTCCCCCCCCAGGCCTCGGGCCACCTCCCCCCCAGGCCTCGGGCCACCTCCCCCCCAGGCCTCGGGCCACCTCCCCCCCAGGCCTCGGGCCACCTCCCCCCCAGGCCTCGGGCCGACTCCCCCCCCAGGCCTCGGGCCGACTCCCCCCCCCCAGGCCTCGGGCTTACTCCCCCCCCAGGCCTCGGGCCTACTCCCCCCCCAGGCCTCGGGCCTACTCCCCCCCCAGGCCTCGGGCCTACTCCCCCCCCAGGCCTCGGGCCTACTCCCCCCCCCCAGGCCTCAGGCCTACTCCCCCCCCCAGGCCTCAGGCCTACTCCCCCCCCCCAGGCCTCGGGCCTACTCCCCCCCCAGGCCTTACAAGAGTGACCACATGTCAAAAAGTACTTCATTGGCCGTAAAGCGCTGAGAGACGTCCGGTGGTCATGAAAGGCGCTATATAAATGCAAGCCCTTCTCATTTTGTTCTTCCTCCTCCCTCATCTCCCGTGAGGGGTAGGAGTTTGTGGGGGAGGGAGCAGAGCTGCCCAGGTGCAGGCCGCGAATATTGGGACGGGGAAATAGATTGCTGGCCTGTTCCCGCTCTCCCACCCATCCCCGCCCCAGGAGCCCTCGCGCGGACTCACGTCAGTGATGGCCTTCTTGGCCTTCTCCTCGGCATTGCGACACTCCTGAATGGCGTCCTCAACCTCCGACTGCAGCTGGCTGATGTCTCCTTCAAGCTTTTTCTTCTGGTTGATGAGGCTCGTGTTCTGGGGACGAGGAAACACAGAGAACACACAGTGAGTCCCCCGCTCCTCGAAGGCTCTCCTTCTGGGTGAGCCAAGCACTTCAGAAATAGGTGCAGGAGTAGGCCATTCGGCCCTTCGAGCCTGCACCACCATTCAATATGATCATGGCTGATCATTCACCTTAGTACCCCTTTCCTGCTTTCTCTCCATACCCCTTGATCCCTTTAGCCGTAAGGACCACATCTAACTCCCTCTTCAATATATCTAACGAACTGGCCTCAACAACTCTCTGCGGTAGAGAATTCCACAGGTTCACCATTCTCTGAGTGAAGAAGTTTCTCCTCATCTCGGTCCTAAATGGCTTACCCCTTATCCTTAGACTGTGACCCCTGGTTCTGGACTTCCCCAACATCGGGAACATTCTTCCTGCCTCTAACCTGTCCAGTCCCGTCAGAATTTTATATGTTTCTATGAGATCCCCTCTCATTCTTCTAAATTCCAGTGAGTATAAGACCAGTCGATCCAGTCTTTCTTCATATGTCAGTCCTGCCATCCCGGGAATCAGTCTGGTGAACCTTCGCTGCACTCCCTCAATAGCAAGAACGTCCTTCCTCAGATTAGGAGACCAAAACTGAACACAATATTCCAGGTGTGGCCTCACCAAGGCCCTGGACAACTGCAGTAAGACCTCCCTGCTCCTATACTCAAATCCCCTCGCTATGAAGGCCAACATACCATTTGCCTTCTTCACCACCTGCTGTACCTGCATGCCAACTTTCAATGACTGATGTACCATGACACTCAGGTCTCGTTGCACCTCCCCTTTTCCTAATCTGTCGCCATTCAGATAATATTCTGCCTTCCTGTTTTTGCCCCCAAAGTGGATAACCTCACATTTATCCACATTATACTGCATCTGCCATGCATTTGCCCACTCACCTAACCTGTCCAAGTCACCCTGCAGCCTCTTAGCATCCTCCTCACAGCTCACACCGCCACCCAGCTTAGTGTCATCTGCAAACTTGGAGATATTACACTCAATTCCTTCGTCTAAATCATTAATGTATATTGTAAATAGCTGGGGTCCCAGCACTGAGCCCTGCGGCACTCTACTAGTCACTGCCTGCCATTCTGAAAAGGACCTGTTTATCCCGACTCTCTGCTTCCTGTCTGCCAACCAGTTCTCTATCCACGTCAGTACATTACCCCCAATACCATGTGCTTTAATTTTGTACACCAATCTCTTGTGTGGGACCTTATCAAAAGCCTTTTGAAAGTCCAAATACACCACATCCACTGGTTCTCCCTTGTCCACTCTGCTAGTTACATCCTTGAAACCTCTTGTACTAAAGGCCAACATACCATTTGCTTTCTTAATTGCTTGCTGTACCTGCATGTTAACTTTCAGTAAGGACATCCAGGTCCCTCTGAACACCAACATATCCCAATTTCTCACCATTTTGTAAGTGAGGGGGAGTGAGAGAGAGAGGGAGATTGACGAGGTTGGAAGAGGGGAGAGGGAATGAACAGGGAGAGGAAGAGAGGCGGATGGAAGCGAGAGAAGGATCGAGGGAGTGTGGCCAGGGAGGAAGAGGAGAGAGAGAGAGAGAGAGAGAGAGAGAGAGAGAGAGTGAGAGAACAGGGAGGGGAAGAGAGGGAGAGTCAGGGAGGGGGAGGGGAGAGCAACAAAGAGGGGGAGGGAGGGGCAGAGAGGGAACAAGGGGGAGAAGGCAAAGGAAACAAAGAGGGACAGCGAGAGAGAGAGAGAGAAAGAGAGAGATAAATGGAAGAAAGTAAGGAGAGAAAGAGGGAAGGAGAAAGAAACTGCAAGAGCGAGAGAAGACAAGGTGAATGAAGAGTAGAGGCAGAGAGAGAGAGAGAGAGAGAGAGAGAGACAAAGAGTTTGGGAGAGTGAGGGGACTGGAGGGATGGGCTTCGATGGGAGAGTTAGGGGACGGGAGGGATGGGCCTCGATGGGAGGGTTAGGGGACGGGAGGGATGGGCCTCGATGGGGGGGTTAGGGGACGGGAGGGATGGGCTTCGATGGGAGAGTTAGGGGACGGGAGGGATGGGCCTCGATGGGAGGGTTAGGGGACGGGAGGGATGGGCTTCGATGGGAGGGTTAGGGGACGGGAGGGATGGGCTTCGATGGGAGGGTTAGGGGACGGGAGGGATGGGCTTCGATGGGAGGGGTTAGGGGACGGGAGGGATGGGCTTCGATGGGGGGGGTTAGGGGACGGGAGGGATGGGCTTCGATGGGAGAGTTAGGGGACGGGAGGGATGGGCTTCGATGGGGGGGTTAGGGGGGTTAGGGGACAGGAGGGATGGGCTTCGATGGGGGGGTTAGGGGACGGGAGGGATGGGCTTCGATGGGAGGGTTAGGGGATGGGAGGGATGGGCTTCGATGGGAGGGTTAGGGGACGGGAGGGATGGGCTTCGATGGGAGGGTTAGGGGATGGGAGGGATGGGCTTCGATGGGAGGGTTAGGGGACGGGAGGGATGGGCCTCGATGGGAGGGTTAGGGGACGGGAGGGATGGGCTTCGATGGGGGGTTAGGGGACGGGAGGGATGGGCTTCGATGGGGTTAGGGGACGGGAGGGATGGGCTTCGATGGGGTTAGGGGACGGGAGGGATGGGCTTCGATGGGAGGGTTAGGGGACGGGAGGGATGGGCTTCGATGGGGTTAGGGGACGGGAGGGATGGGCTTCGATGGGGGGGGGTTAGGGGACAGGAGGGATGCGCTTCGATGGGGGGGTTAGGGGACGGGAGGGATGGGCTTCGATGGGAGGGTTAGGGGACGGGAGGGATGGGCTTCGATGGGAGAGTTAGGGGACGGGAGGGATGGGCTTCGATGGGGGGTTAGGGGACGGGAGGGATGGGCTTCGATGGGGTTAGGGGACGGGAGGGGATGGGCTTCGATGGGGTTAGGGGACGGGAGGGATGGGCTTCGATGGGGGGGGGTTAGGGGACGGGAGGGATGCGCTTCGATGGGGGGGTTAGGGGACGGGAGGGATGGGCTTCGATGGGAGGGTTAGGGGACGGGAGGGATGGGCTTCGATGGGAGAGTTAGGGGACTAGGGGGATGGGCTTCGATGGGAGGGTTAGGGGATGGGAGGGATGGGCTTCGATGGGAGGGTTAGGGGGGTTAGGGGACGGGAGGGATGGGCTTCGATGGGAGAGTTAGGGGACGGGAGGGATGGGCTTCGATGGGAGAGTTCGGGGACGGGTGGGATGCGCTTCGATGGGAGGGTTAGGGGACGGGAGGGATGGGCTTCGATGGGAGAGTTAGGGGACGGGAGGGATGGGCTTCGATGGGAGAGTTCGGGGACGGGAGGGATGGGCTTCGATGGGAGAGTTCGGGGACGGGTGGGATGGGCTTCGATGGGAGGGTTAGGGGACGGGAGGGATGGGCTTCGATGGGAGAGTTCGGGGACGGGTGGGATGCGCTTCGATGGGAGGGTTAGGGGACGGGAGGGATGGGCTTCGATAGGAGTGTTAGGGGACGGGAGGGATGGGCTTCGATGGGAGGGTTAGGGGACGGGAGGGATGGGCTTCGATGGGAGGGTTAGGGGACGGGAGGGATGGGCTTCGATGGGAGGGTTAGGGGACGGGAGGGATGGGCTTCGATGGGAGGGTTAGGGGACGGGAGGGATGGGCTTCGATGGGAGGGTTAGGGGACGGGAGGGATGGGCTTCGATGGGAGGGTTAGAGTACTGGGGGGGGTCCTTCAAGCGGAGGGTGGTATGTACCCAAGCGTGCCTACCTGAGAGTGGAGGAGTTGGACCCTCTCGCTGCTCTCGATCAGCTCCGTCTCCGCCAACTTGCGCGCTCGCTCGGTCTGCTCGATCGCGGCCCTGAGCTCCTCCAGCTCCGCCATTAGCAGGTTGTTGCGGCGCTCGACGATGGCAATGTTCTCCTTCAGGTCATCGTTGCCCCTCAGAGCATCGTCCAGCTGCAGTTGGGTGTCCTGCGGGACAAGGTGGACAAAATAGCACCGTAATAATTGGTAATTGTAGGTAAGGAATCAATTCTCACTCATTGTACCCGGCAGGGGTCTGAGCTGAATGGGAGAAAGTTGGTCAACATCCTTTTGTAATAATTGATCATTGTAGGTAATGGATCAAATCTCATTCATTGCACATGGCAGGGGTCTGAGCTGAATGGGAGAAAGTTGGTCAACATAGCACCATCAACATAGCACCATAATAATTGGCCATTGTAGGTAAGGAATCAATTCTCATGCATTGTACCCGGCAGGGGTGTGAGCTGAATGGGAGAAGGTTGGTCAACATAGCACCGTAATAATTGGTCATTGAAGGTAAGGAATCAATTCTCACTCATTGCACCCGGCAGGGATCTGAGCTGAATGGGAGAAAGTTGGTCAACATAGCTTTGTAGTAATTGGTAATTCTAGGTAAGGGATCAAAGCTCATTCATTGCACCCAGCAGGGGTCTGAGCTGAATGGGAGAAAGTTGGTCAACATCCTTTTGTAATAATTGATCATTGTAGGTAATGGATCAAATCTCATTCATTGCACATGGCAGGGGTCTGAGCTGAATGGGAGAAAGTTAGTCAACATAGCACCATAATAATTGGTCATTGTCGGTAAGGAATCAATTCTCACTCATTGTACCCGTCAGGGGTCTGAGCTGAACGAGAGAAAGTTGGCCAACATCCTATTGTAATAATTGATCATTGTAGGTAATGGATCAAAGCTCATTCATTGCACACAGCAGGGGTCTGAGCTGAATGAATATATTACTGCGGCATGCGACTACACCAAGGGGCAGGCTTTTCGTTCAACGCAGTAACAAGGATTTGGGGCAGCAACATTTTACACAATCTAGGGTTCAGGGACAGGTCAGAGAACAGTTCACTTCTGCACAACAAATGGGTCATATTGTCACACTCCCTCCGACAGCGCGATGCTCCCTCAGTACTGCCCCTCCGACAGTGCGGCACACCCTCAGTATCACCCCTCCGACAGTGCGGCGCTCCCTCAGTACTGCCCCTCCGACAGTGCGGTGCTCCCTCAGTACTGCCCCTCCGACAGTGCGGCGCTCCCGCAGCACTGCCCCTCCGACAGTGCGACACTCCCTCAGTACTGCCCCTCCGACAGTGAGGCGCTCCCTCAGTACTGCCCCTCCGACAGTGCGGCACTCCCTCAGTATCACCCCTCCGACAGTGCGGCGCTCCCTCAGTACCACCCCTCCGACAGTGCGGCGCTCCCTCAGTACTGCCCCTCCGACAGTGCGGCACTCCCTCAGTACTGCCCCTCCGACAGCGCAGTGCAGCGCTCCCTCAGTACTGCCCCTCCGACAGTGCGGCGCTCCCTCAGTACTGCCCCTCCGACAGTGCGGCGCTCCCTCAGTACTGCCCCTCCGACAGTGCGGCACTCCCTCAGTACTGCCCCTCCGACAGCGCAGTGCGGCGCTCCCTCAGTACTGCCCCTCCGACAGCGCAGTGCGGCGCTCCCTCAGTACCGCCCCGGGAGGCTCCGACAGTGCGGCGCTCCCTCAGTACCACCCCTCCGACAGTGCGGCGCTCCCTCAGTACTGCCCCTCCGACAGTGCGGCGCTCCCTCAGTACCGCCCCTCCGACAGTGCGGCGCTCCCTCAGTACCGCCCCGGGAGGCTCCGACAGCCCATGCGCCACGCGCAGAGACTCCACGCACTGTCCAAGCACCTACCTTCAGACTGCCCTGGAGTGACTTCAGGAGCCGGTGGGCCTCGCTGGCCTGCCGGTTGGCCATGCTCAGCTGGACCTCCATCTCGTTGAGGTCGCCCTCCATCTTCTTCTTCACCCTCATGGCCTCGTTGCGGCTCCGGGTCTCTGCCTCCAGCGAGGTCTGCAGGGTGTCTACCACCCGCTGCTGGTTCCTCTTGGCCTGCTCCATCTCCTCGTCCTTCTCCGCCAACTTGCGCTCCATGTCCGCCTTGATCTGGTTGTACTCCAGCTGAGCCCGGAGGATCTTGCCCTCCTCGTGCTCCAGGGTGGCCTTTGCGGACAGAAGGGGCAACAGGGGAGAGAGTTAGAGAGAGCAAAAGAGTGTTCGAAGACCGGGCCCTCAAATCCACCACCGAGCTCATATTCTACAGGGCTGTAGTGATACCCGCCCTCCTGTGTGGCTCAGAGACATGGACCATGTACAGTAGACACCTCAAGTCGCTGGAGAAATACCACCAACGCTGTCTCCGCAAGATCCTGCAAATCCCCCGGGAGGACAGACGCACCAACGTTAGCGTCCTCGACCAGGCCCAACATCCCCAGCATCGAAACACTGACCACACTCGACCAGCTCCGCTGGGCAGGGCCACATTGTCCGCATGGCCCCCAGACACCAGACTCCCAAAGCGAGCGCTCTACTCGGAACTCCTTCACGGCAAGCGAGCCCCAGGGTGGGCAGAGGAAACGTTACAAGGGACCACCCTCAAAGCCCACCCTGATAAAGTGCAACATCCCCACCGACACCTGGGAGTCCCTGGGCCCAAAGACCAGTCCCGCCCTAAGTGGAGGGAGTGCATCCGGGAGGGCGCTGAGCACCTCGAGTCTCGTCGCCGAGAGCGTGCAGAAAGCAAGCGCAGGCAGCGGAAGGAGCGTGCGGCAAACCAGTCCCACCCTCCCCTTCCCTCAACCACTGTCTGTCCCACCTGTGACAGGGACTGTGGTTCCTGTATTGGACTGTTCAGTCACCTGAGAACTCACTGTTAGAGTGGAAGCAAGTCTTCCTCGATTCCGAGGGACTGCCTGTGATGATGAGGAGGATGAGAGAGCGACAGCGCAACTCGCGTCAAACACGGGATTGGGCAGGGAGTTCCAGAGTTTGGGGCCCAGGCAACAGAAGACACGGCCACCGATAGTGGAGCGATTACAAACAGAATGGCTCAAGGGAGCAGAATTAGAGGAGCGCAGAGATCTCGGGGGGTGTGAGGGGCTGGAGGAGGTTACAGAGATAGGGAGAGGTGTAAGGGGCTGGAGGAGGTTACAGAGATAGGGAGGGGTATAAGGGCTGGAGAAAGTTACAGAGATAGGGAGGGGTGTAGGGACTGGAGGAGGTTACAGACATCGGGAGTGATGTCGGGGCTGGAGGATGTTACAGAGATCGGGAGGGATATAGGAGCTGGAGGAGGTTACAGAGCTAGGGAGGGGTGTAAAGGCTGGAGGAGGTTACAGAGCTAGGGAGGGGTGTAAAGGCTGGAGGAGGTTACAGAGATAGGGAGGGGTGTAGGGGCTGGAGGGAGTTACTGAGATAAGGAGGGGTATAAGGGCTGGAGGAGGTTACAGAGATAGGGAGGGGTGTAGGGGATGGAGGAGGTTACAGAGATAGGGAGGGGTGTAGGGGGTTACAGAGATAAGGAGGGGTGTAGGGGCTGGAGGACGTTACAGAGATAGGGAGAGGTGTAGGGGCTGGAGGGGGTTACAGAGATAGGGAGGGGTGTAGGGGCTGGAGGAGATTACAGAGATAGGGAGGGGTGTAGGGGCTGGAGGAGGTTACAGAGATAGGGAGGGGTGCAGGGGCTGGAGGGGGTTACAGAGATAGGGAGGGGTGTAGAGGCTGGAGGAGGTTACAGAGATAGGGAGGGGTGTCGGGGCTGGAGGAGGTTACAGAGATAGGGAGGGGGTGAGGGCCATGGAGGGATTTATAAACAAGGATGAGAATTTTGAAATCAAGGTGTTGCTTAACTGGGAGCCAATGTAGGTCAGTGAGCACAGGGGGTGATGGGTGAGTGGGACTGGGTGCGAGTTAGGACACGGGGCAGTGAGCACTGGGGGTGATGGGTGAGTGGGACTGGGTGTGAGTTAGGACACGGGGCAGTGAGCACAGGGGGTGATGGGTGAGTGGGACTCGGTGCGAGTTAGGACACGGGGCAGTGAGCACAGGGGGTGATGGGTGAGCGGGACTGGGTGCGAGTTAGGACACGGGGCAATGAGCACAGGGGGTGATGGGTGAGTGGGACTCGGTGTGAGTTAGGACATGGGGCAATGAGCACAGGGGGTGATGGGTGAGTGGGACTGGGTGCGAGTTAGGACACTGGGTCAGTGAGCACAGGGGGCGATGGGTGAGCGGGACTCGGTGCGAGTTAGGACACGGGGCAGTGAGCACAGGGGGTGATGGGTGAGTGGGACTGGGTGTAAGTTAGGACACGGGGCAGCGAGCACAGGGGGTGATGGGTGAGCGGGACTCGGTGCGAGTTAGGACACGGGGGCAGCCGAGTTTTGGATCACCTCGAGTTTACGTCGGGTAGAATGTGGGAGGCCGGCCAGGAGTGCATTGGAATAGTCAAGTCTGGAGGTAACAAAGGCACGGGCGAGGGCTTCAGCAGCAGATGAGCTGAGGCAGGAGGCGGAGACAGGCGATGTTACGGAGGGGGAAGTGGACGGAAACTCATTTCAGGGTCAAATATGACACCAAGCTGGCAGACAGTCTGGTTCAGCCCGAGAGAATATTTGGGGAGCGGGATGGAGAACGGAGTTTGCAGCGGGGACCGAAAACAATGCCTTCGGTCTTCCCGATATTCAATACAGATACAGAGTAAAGCTCCCTCTACACTGTCCCATCAAACACTCCCAGGGCAGGTACAGGGGGTTAGATACAGAGTAAAGCTCCCTCTACACTGTCCCATCAAACACTCCCAGGGCAGGTACAGGGGGTTAGATACAGAGTAAAGCTCCCTCTACACTGTTCCATTAAACACTCCCAGGGCAGGTACAGGGGGTTAGATACAGAGTAAAGCTCCCTCTACACTGTCCCATCAAACAATCCCAGAGCAGGTACAGGGGGTTAGCTAGAGTAAAGCTCCCTCTACACTGTCCCATCAAACACTCCCAGGGCAGGTACAGGGGGTTAGATACAGAGTAAAGTTCCCTCTACACTGTCCCATCAAACACTCTCGGGCAGGTACAGCACGGGGTTAGATACAGAGTAAAGCTCCCTCTACACTGTCCCATCAAACACTCCCAGGGCAGGTACAGGGGGTTAGATACAGTGTAAAGCTCCCTCTACACTGCCCCATCAAACACTCCCAGGGCAGGTACAGGGGGTTAGATACAGAGTAAAGCTCCCTCTACACTGTCCCATCAAACACTCCCAGGACAGGTACAGCACGGGGTTAGATACAGAGTAAAGCTCCCCCTACACTGCCCCATCAAACACTCCCAGGGCAGGTACAGGGGGTCAGATACAGAGTAAAGCTCCCTCTGCACTGTCCCATCAAACACTCCCAGGGCAGGTACAGGGGGTTAGATACAGAGTAAAGCTCCCTCTACACTGTCCCATCAAACACTCCCAGGGCAGGTACAGGGGGTTAGATACAGAGTAAAGCTCCCTCTACACTGTCCCATCAAACACTCCCAGGGCAGGTACAGCACGGGGTTAGATACAGAGTAAAGCTCCCTCTACACTGTCCCATCAAACACTCCCAGGGCAGGTACAGGGGGTTAGATACAGAGTAAAGCTCCCTCTACACTGTCCCATCAAACACTCCAAGGGCAGGTACAGGGGGTTAGATACAGAGTTCCTACCTCTGCCTCCTCCAGGGCACTCTGCAAGTCCTGCTTCTCCTGCTCCAGCTGTTTCCTGATCTTCTCCAGCTCGTGGATATTTTTCCCATTTTCGCCCAGCTGTTCCGTCAAGTCCGAGATCTCCTCTGGAGAGACAGGAAGCAGTGGGTCCGGTGTCAGCTTGGCTGGGATCCGTATCGCTGTCCCTCTCCCCCCATCCTGCCCGCTGGGTGGGACACCCCAGTCCTGAGGGAGTACTGAGGGAACGCCGCACTGTCGGAGGGGCAGTACTGAGGGAACGCCGCACTGTCGGAGGGGCAGTACTGAGGGAGTGCCGCACTGTCGGAGGGGCAGTACTGAGGGAGTGCCTCACTGTCGGAGGGGCAGTACTGAGGGAGCGCCGCACAGTCGGAGGGGCAGTACTGAGGGAGTGCCGCGCTGTCGGAGGGGCAGTACTGAGGGAGTGCCGCGCTGTCGGAGGGGCAGTACTGAGGGAGCGCCGCACTGTCGGAGGGGCAGTACTGAGGGAGCGCCGCACTGTCGGAGGGGCAGTACTGAGGGAGCGCCGCACTGTCGGAGGGGCAGTACTGAGGGAGCGCCGCACTGTCGGAGGGGCAGTACTGAGGGAGCGCCGCACTGTCGGAGGGGCAGTACTGAGGGAGAGCCGCACTGTCGGAGGGGCAGTACTGAGGGAGCGCCGCACTGTCGGAGGGGCAGTACTGAGGGAGCGCCGCACTGTCGGAGGGGCAGTACTGAGGAAGTGCGTGTCGGATTGGAATGGGCGGGAGCCATTGCACTCCTACCTTGCAGGATCTTGTTCTCTCGCTTGAGTGTCTCCAGATGGTCCAAGGCTTCCTCGTAAGCGTTCTTCAGCTTGAAGAGCTCGGTGCTGAGCGAGCGAGCATCCTTCTGGGCAGCCTCCAGCTCACTCTGTGACTCCTCGTATTTCTGTTTCCACTCCGACAACACCTGAGATGGGACAGGATCAGACGTCAGGAGCACAGAGACGCAGGCTACTTGGGGAAATGGGCAGGCCACATGGACGGTGGAAATGTCACGCATTTCTACTCAGAGATTTCCCCCTCCAGAAAATCATAGAAACATAGAAAATAGGTGCAGGAGTAGGCCATTCGGCCCTTCGAGCCTGCACCGCCATTCAATAAGATCATGGCTGATCATTCCCTCAGTATCCCTTTCCTGCTTTCTCTCCGTACCCCTTGATCCCTTTAGCCGTAAGGGCCACATCTAACTCCCTTTTGAATATATCTAACGAACTGGTCTCAACAACTCTCTGTGGTAGAGAATTCCACAGGTTCACCACTCTCTGAGTGAAGAAGTTTCTCCTCATCTCGGTCCTAAATGGCTTACCCCTTATCCTTAGACTGTGACCCCTGGTTCTGGACTTCCCCAACATCGGGAACATTCTTCCCGCATCTAACCTGTCCAGTCCCGTCAGAATTTTATATGTTTCTATGAGATCCCCTCTCATCCTTCTAAACTCCAGTGGATACAGGCCCAGTCGATCCAGTCTCTCCTCATATGTCAGTCCTGCCATCCCGGGAATCAGTCTGGTGAACCTTCGCTGCACTCCCTCAATAGCAAGAATGTCCTTCCTCAGATTAGGAGACCAAAACTGAACACAATATTCCAGGTGAGGCCTCACCAAGGCCCAGTACAACTGCAGTCAGACCTCCCTGCTCCTATACTCAAATCCCCTAGCTATGAAGGCCAACATACCATTTGCCTTCTTCACCACCTGCTGTACCTGCATGCCAACTTTCAATGACTGATGTACCATGACACCCAGGTCTCGTTGCACCTCCCCTTTTCCTAATCTGTCACCATTCAGATAATATTCTGCCTTCCTGTTTTTGCCCCCGAAGTGGATAACCTCACATTTATCCACATTATACTGCATCTGCGATGCATTTGCCCATTCACCTAACCTGTCCAAGTCACCCTGCAGCCTCTTAGCGTCCTCCTCACAGCTCACACCGCCACCCAGCTTAGTGTCATCGCCCGTCTCCGCCCCTGCTTCAGCTCATCCGCTACTGAAACCCTCATCCGTGCCTTTGTTACCTCCAGACTTGACTATTCCAACGCACTCCTGGCCGGCCTCCCACATTCTACCCGACGTAAACTAGAGGTGATCTAAACTTGGCTGCCCCCGTGTCCTAACTCGCACCCAGTCCCACTCACCCATCACCCTCTGTGCTCACCGCCCCGTGTCCTAACTCGCACCCAGTCCCACTCACCCATCACCCCCTGTGCTCACTGCCCCGTGTCCTAACTCGCGCCCAGTCCCGCTCACCCATCACCCCCTGTGCTCACTGCCCCGTGTCCTAACTCACACCCAGTCCCGCTCACCCATCACCCCCTGTGCTCATTGCCCCCGTGTCCTAACTCGCACCAAGTCCCACTCACCCATCACCCCCTGTGTTCGCTGACCTACATTGACTGCCGATTAAGCATTGCCTCGATTTCAAAATTCCCATCCTCCTGTTCACATCTCCTCCATGGCCTCCTCACCCCCCTCCCCATCTCTATAACCTCCTCACACATTGCTTTTCCTCCCATCTTTGAATCGTCAGCAAACTTGGCTACGTTACACTCAGTCCCTTCTTCCAAGTCGTTAATATAGATTGTAAATAGTTGGGGCCCCAGCACTGATCCCTGCGGCACCCCCACTAGTTACTGGTTGCCAACCCGAGAATGAACCATTTATCCCGACTCTCTGTTTTCTGTTAGTTCGCCAATCCTCTATCCATGCTAATATATTACCCCCAACCCCGTGAACTTTTATCTTGTGCAGTCACCTTTTATGTGGCACCTTGTCAAATGCCTTCTGGAAATCCAAATACACCACATCCACTGGTTCCCCCTTTATCCATCCTGTTCATTACATCCTCAAAGAACTCCAGCAAATTTGTCAAACATGACTTCCCCTTCATAAATCCATGCTGACTCTGCCTGACCGAATTTTGCTTTTCCAAATGTCCTACTGCTTCTTTAATAATGGACTCCAACATTTTCCCACCCACAGATGTTAGGCTAACTGGTCTATAGTTTCCTGCTTTCTGTCTGCCTCCTTTTTTAAATAGGGGCGTTACATTTGCAGTTTTTCAATCTGCTGGGACCTCCCCAGAATCCAGGGAATTTTGGTAAATTACATCCACAATCCCTGCTGTTACTTCTCTTAAGACCCGAGGATGCAAGCCATCAGGTCCAGGGGATTTATCTGCCTTTAGTGACATTATCTTACTGAGTACCACCTCCTTAGTGATTGTGATTGTGTTAAGTTCCTCCCCCTCTATAGCCCCTTGACTATCCAATGTTGGGATATTGTTAGTGTCCTGTACCGTAAAGACTAATACAAAATATTTGCTCAGAGTTTCTGCCATCTCCATGTTCCCCATTACTAATTCCCCGGTCTCGTCCTCGAAGGGACCAACATTTACTGAAAGCCCAACCTGCTCAACCTTTCCTCCTAAGGCAATCACTTCATCTCAGGATCTATAGAAAAATATACTTGTTTTTGTTAAATGTCTACGTCTCTGCCGACCGACCTCAGTACTGCCCCTCCGACAGTGCGGCGCTCCCTCAGTACTGACCCTCCGACAGTGCGGCGCTCCCTCAGTACTGACCCTCCGACAGTGCGGCGCTCCCTCAGTACTGCCCCTCCGACAGTGCGGCACTCCCTCAGTACTGCCCCTCCGACAGTGCGGCGCTCCCGCAGTACTGACCCTCCGACAGTGCGGCGCTCCCTCAGTACTGCCCCTCCGACAGTGCGGCGCTCCCTCAGTACTGCCCCTCCGACAGTGCGGCGCTCCCTCAGTACTGACCCTCCGACAGTGCGGCGCTCCCTCAGTACTGACCCTCCGACAGTGCGGCGCTCCCTCAGTACTGCCCCTCCGACAGTGCGGCACTCCCTCAGTACTGCCCCTCCGACAGTGCGGCGCTCCCTCAGTACTGCCCCTCCGACAGTGCGGCGCTCCCTCAGTACTGCCCCTCCGACAGTGCGGCGCTCCCTCAGTACTGACCCTCCGACAGTGCGGCGCTCCCTCAGTACTGCCCCTCCGACAGTGCGGCGCTCCCTCAGCACTGCCCCTCCGACAGTGCGGCGCTCCCTCAGTACTGCCCCTCCGACAGTGCGGCGCTCCCTCAGTACTGCCCCTCCGACAGTGCGGCACTCCCTCAGTACTGCCCCTCCGACAGCGCAGTACGGCACTCCCTCAGTACTGCCCCTCCGACAGCACAGTACGACACTCCCTCAGTACTGCCCCTCTGACAGTGCGGCACTCCCTCAGTACTGCCCCTCCGACAGTGCGGCGCTCCCTCAGTACTGCCCCTCCCACAGCGCAGTACGGCGCTCCCTCAGTACTGCGCCTCCGACAGTGCGGCACTCCCTCAGTACTGCACCTCCGACAGCGCAGTACGGCGCTCCCTCAGCACTGGGCTAGCGGGGGACCGACCTTGTCAAAGTTCCTCTGCTTCTTGTCCAGGGCTGCGGCGGCTGCGTTGGAACGCTCCACGTCGATCATCAGGTCCTCGATTTCGTTCTGGAGCCGGTGTTTGGTCTTCTCCAGCGAGGAACACTTGGCGTTTACAGCTTCTACCTGCTCCTCCGCCTCCTGTAGCCTCTGGGCCAGCTTCTTCCTGCGCGGGAGGAGGGCGGGAGGGGGGGGTGGGGGGGAGAAACCGAAAGGTTTGGCGAGGCACCACCCGGTCAATCAGCCGCGTCACTCGCCAGAGCCGCCGACCCCCCAACCTCCCCCATTCTCACCCACTAGGGGGCGTCCCTCCTCCCCTCGCTGTGGGTGCCTGCGCCCCCAGACTGTGCGGGGGGTGGGGCATCATACCGGCGGGATATTCGACTGTGGGAGGAAGCACAGCAGCCTGAAAACTGCCCCGCTGCCCCGGGCTCCCGAACGTCAGCCCCGATGTCCCCACAACCCCCATCCATCCATGCGCGAGAGGCCCAAGATAGGGAACGCCAGTGGGATATTCAACTGTGGGAGGAAGCACCACATTGTTTGGGGGCTGGTTAGGGGTGAGAGGGTGGGGGTAAACATACAAGGGGAGCTTTTAGATTGGGAAACGTTGGTGTTCAGAGGGACCTGGGTGTCCTGCGCGGAGGGAGAGGGGAAATCCTCAATGATTGGCAAGCGAACAGGCACCGCACCACCAGGTCAATCAGTATAATGTGGATAAATGTGAGGATATCCACTTTGGTGGCAAAAACAGGAAGGCAGAATATTATCTGAATGGCGACAGATTAGGAAAAGGGGAGGTGCAACGAGACCTGGGTGTCATGGTACATCAGTCATTGAAAGTTGGCATGCAGGTACAGCAGGCGGTGAAGAAGGCAAATGGCATGTTGGCCTTCATAGCAGGGGATTTGAGTATAGGAGCAGGGAGGTCTTACTGCAGTTGTACAGGGCCTTGGTGAGGCCTCACCTGGAATATTGTGTTCAGTTTTGGTCTCCTAATCTGAGGAAGGATGTTCTTGGTGTTGAGGGAGTGCAGCGAAGGTTCACCAGACTGATTCCCGGGATGGCGGGACTGACATATGAAGAAAGACTGGATCGACTGGGTCTGTGTTCACTGGAATTTAGACAAATGAGAGGGGATCTCATAGAAACATATAAAATTCTGACGGGACTGGACAGGTTAGATGCAGGAAGAATGTTCCCGATGTTGGGGAAGTCCAGAACCAGGGGTCACAGTCTAAGGATAAGGGGTAAGCCATTTAGGACCGAGATGAGGAGAAACTTCTTCACCCAGAGAATTGTGAACCTGTGGAATTCTCTACCACAGAAAGTTGTTGGGGCCAGTTTGTTGAATATATTCAAAAAGGAGTTAGATGTGGCCCTCACGACTCGGGGGATCAAGGGGTATGGAGAGAAAGCAGGAATGGGGTACTGAAGTTGCATGTTCAGCCATGATCTTATTGAATGGTGGTGCAGGCTCGAAGGGCCGAATGGCCTACTCCTGCACCTATTTTCTATGTTTCTATGTTTATTATGAGGATTTAAGTATAAGATTAAAGACGTCTTACAGCAATTATATCGGGCCCTGGTGAGACCACACCTGGAGTATTGTGTACAGTTTTGGTCTCCTTACCTAAGGAAGGATATATTTGCCATTGAGGGAGTGCAGCGAAGGTTCAGCAGACTGATTCCTGGGATGGGGGGGGATTGTCCTATGAGATAGTAAGAGTTTCTACAGGTACATAATAAGGAAAGGAGTGGCTAAAGTAAATGTTGGTCCCTTAGAGGATGAGACTGGGGAATTAATAATGGGCAACAGGGAAATGGCAGAAACGTTGAACAAATATGTTCTATTGGTCTTCACGGTTGTAGACACTAAAAACATCCCAATAGTGGATAATCAAGGAGCTATAGGGGGGGAGGAACTTAATACAATCACTAATCAAGTAGTACTTGGTAAAATAATGGGACTAAAGGCGGTTAAATCCCCTGGACCTGATGGCTTGCATCCTAGGGTCTTAAGAGAATTAGCGGCAGGGATAGTGGGTGCATTAGTTGTAATCTACCAAAATTCCCTGGATTCTGGGGAGGTCCCAGCAGATTGGAAAACTGCAAATGTAACGCCCCTATTTAAAAAAGGAGGCAGACAAAAAGCAGGAAACTATAGAGCAGTTAGCCTAACATCTGTTGGTGGGAAAATGTTGGAGTCCATTATTAAAGAAGCAGTAGCAGGACATTTGGAAAAGCAAAATTCGGTCAGGCAGAGTCAGCATGGATTTATGAAGGGGAAGTCATGTTTGACAAATTTGCTGGAGTTCTTTGAGGATGTAATGAACAGGGTGGATAAAGGGGAACCAGTGGATGTGGTGTATTTGGATTTCCAGAAGGCATTTGACAAGGTTCCACATAAAAGGTTATTGCACAAGATAAAAGTTCACGGGGTTGGGGGTAATATATTAGCATGGATAGAGGATTGGCTAACTCACAGAAAACAGAGAGTCGGGATAAATGGTTCATTCTCGGGTTGGCAAACAGTAACTAGTGGGGTGCCGCAGGGATCAGTGCTGGGACCCCAACTATTTACAATCTATATTAGCGACTTGGAAGAAGGGACTGAGTGTAACGTAGCCAAGTTTGCTGACGATACAAAGATGGGAGGAAAAGCAATGTGTGAGGAGGACACAAAAAATCTGCAAAGGGATACAGACAGGCTCAGTGAGTGGGAAAAAATTTGGCAGATGGAGTATAATGTGTGAGGTCATGCACTTTGGCAGAAATAATAGAAAATTATAATTTAAATGGAGAAAGATTGCAAAGTGCCGCAGTACAGCGGGACCTGGGGGTTACTTGTGCATGAAACACAAAAGGTTAGTCTGCAGGTACAGCAAGTGATCAGGAAGGCCAATGGTATCTTGGCCTTTATTGCAAAGGGGATGGAGTATAAAAGCAGGGAAGTCTTGCTCCAGTTATACAGGGTATTGGTGAGGCCACACCTGGAGTACTGCGTGCAGTTTTGGTCTCCGTATTTAAGGAAAGATATACTTGCTTTGGAGGCAGTTCAGAGAAGGTTCACTCGGTTGATTCCGGAGATGAGGGGGTTGACTTATGAGGAAAGGTTGAGGAGGTTGGACCTCTACTCATTGGAGTTCAGAAGAATGAGAGATGATCTTATGGAAACGTATAAGATTATGAGGGGGCTCGACAAGGTGGATGCAGAGAGGATGTCCCCACTGATGGGGGAGACTAGAACTAGGGGGCATGGTCTTAGAATAAGGGGCCGCCCATTTAAAACTGAGATGAGGAGGAATTTCTTCTCTCAGAGGGTTGTAAATCTGTGGAATTCTCTGCCCCAGAGAGCTGTGGAGGCTGGGTCATTGAATATATTTAAGGTGGAGATAGACAGATTTCTGAGCGATAAGGGAGTGAAGGGTTATGGGGAGCGGGCGGGGAAGTGGAGCTGAGTCCATGATCGGATCAGCCATGATCGTATTAAATGGCGGAGCAGGCTCGAGGGGCCGAATGGCCGACTCCTGCTCCTATTTCTGATGTTCTTGTGTTCGGGTTGAAGCAAAAGTATGGGGAGGAGGGGGGGCTGGGCCGAATGGGATCTTGCTTTCCGTGTTTGGAGTTTTTTGGGGGGAAATCCACGATCATCTTCCAGCCAGGAGTCAAGCCTTCCAACAGCAAAACCTTTTGTTCGTCTTATATATATCTTAACCAAATATTAAAAGGAACAAAAGATTTAACTGTCTGAAGAAATATTATGGGGTTTCTTTCATCTCAGAGTCCAACCCGGCCATCGTAGGAACAGGAGGAGGCCCATTCAGCCCCTCGGGCCTGTTACACAGGAACAGGAGGAGGGCCCATTCAGCCCCTCGAGCCTGTTACACAGGAACAAGAGGAGGCCCATTCAGCCCCTCGAGCCTGTTACACAGGAACAGGAGGAGGCCCATTCAGCCCCTCGAGCCTGTTACACAGGAACAGGAGGAGGCCCATTCGGCCCCTCGAGCCTGTTACACAGGAACAGGAGGAGGCCCATTCAGCCCCTCGAGCCTGTTATACAGGAACAGGAGGAGGCCCATTCAGCCCCTCGAGCCTGTTACACAGAAACAGGAGGAGGCCCATTCGGCCCCTCGAGCCTGTTACACAGGAACAGGAGGAGGCCCATTCAGCCCCTCGAGCCTGTTACACAGGAACAGGAGGAGGCCCATTCAGCCCCTCGAGCCCGTTACACAGGAACAGGAGGAGGCCCATTCAGCCCCTCGAGCCTGTTACACAGGAACAGGAGGAGGCCCATTCAGCCCCTCGAGCCCGTTACACAGGAACAGGAGGAGGCCCATTCAGCCCCTCGAGCCTGTTACACAGCAACAGGAGGAGGCCCATTCAGTCCCTCGAGCCCGTTACACAGAAACAGGAGTCGGCCATTCGGCCCCTCGAGCCTGCTCCCCCATTTAATACGATCATGGCTGATCCGATCATGGACTCAGCTCCACTTCCCCGCCCGCTCCCCATAACCCTTCACTCCCTTATCGCTCAAAAATCTGTCTATCTCCACCTTAAATATATTCAATGACCCAGCCTCCACAGCTCTCTGGGGCAGAGAATTCCACAGATTTACAACCCTCTGAGAGAAGAAATTCCTCCTCATCTCAGTTTTAAATGGGCGGCCCCTTATTCTAAGACCATGCCCCCTAGTTCTAGTCTCCCACATCAGTGGGAACATCCTCTCTGCATCCACCTTGTCGAGCCCCCTCATAATCTGATACGTTTCGATAAGATCACCTCTCATTCTTCTGAACTCCAATGAGTAGAGGCCCAACCTCCTCAACCTTTCCTCATAAGTCAACCCCCTCATCCCCGGAATCAACCGAGTGAACCTTCTCTGAACTGCCTCCAAAGCAAGTATATCCTTCCTTAAATACGGAGACCAAAACTGCACGCAGTACTCCAGGTGTGGCCTCACCAATACCCTGTATAACTGTAGCAGGACTTCCCTGCTTTTATACTCCATCCCCTTTACAATAAAGGTCAATGTTCCATTTGCCTTCCTGATCACTTGCTGTACCTGCAGACTATCCTTTTGTGTTTCATGTACAAGTAACCCCCAGGTCCCTCTGTACTGCAGCATTTTGTAATAAAAACATAGAAACATAGAAAATAGGTGCAGGAGTAGGTCATTCGGCCCTTCGAGCCTGCACCACCATTCAATATGATCATGGCTGATCATTCCCTCAGTACCCCTTTCCCGCTTTCTCTCCATACCCCTTGATCCCTTTAGCCATAAGGGCCACATCTAACTCCCTTTTGAATATATCCAATGAACTGGCCTCAACAACTCTCTGTGGTATAGAATTCCACTGGTTCACAATTCTCTGAGTAAAGAAGTTTCTCCTCATCTCGGTCCTAAATGGCTTACCCCTTATCCTTAGACTGTGTCCCCTGGTTCTGGACTTCCCCAACATCAGGAACATTCTTCCTGCATCTAACCTGTCCAACCCCGTCAGAATTTTATATGTTTCTGAGATCCCCTCTCATCCTTCTAAACTCCAGTGAATACAGGCCCAGTCGATCCAGTCTCTCCTCATATGTCAGTCCTGACATCCCGGGAATCAGTCTGGTGAACCTTCGCTGCACTCCCTCAATAGCAAGAATGTCCTTCCTCAGATTACGAGACCAAAACTGAACACAATACTCCAGGTGAGGCCTCACCAAGGCCCTGTACAACTGCAGTAAGACCTCCCTGCTCCTATACTCAAATCCCCTCGCTATGAAGGCCAACATACCATTTGCCTTCTTCACCGCCTGCTGTACCTGCATGCCAACCTTCAATGACTGATGTACCATGACACCCAGGTCTCGTTGCACCTCCCCTTTTCCTAATCTGTCACCATTCAGATAATATTCTGCCTTCGTGTTTTTGCCCCCAAAGTGGATAACCTCACATTTATCCACATTATACTGCATCTGCCATGCATTTGCCCCACTCACCTAACCTGTCCAAGTCACCCTGCAGCCTCTTAGCATCCTCCTCACAGCTCACACCGCCACCCAGCTTAGTGTCATCTGCAAACTTGGAGATATTACACTCAATTCCTTCATCTAAATCATTGATGTATATTGTAAATAGCTGGGGTCCCAGCACTGAGCCCTGCGGCACCCCACTAGTCACTGCCTGCCGTTCTGAAAAGGACCCTGGACAGGTTCGGTGAGTGGGCAAATCTCTCCCCATTTAAATAATAATTTGCTTTTTTTTTTAAAAAAAAATAATTCTTCCGACCAAAGTAAACACAATTTCACCACAACACGCAAGGGTTTCCCTGGTTCTGCTCCCCAGACGCAAGTGCGGGTCAGGCCGACCTTGTCCCAGGGGGTTGTCCTAACCTCCGTGACCAGGCCAAAGGCTCGCTGTGGACAGCAGTCAAACGTCTCTCCTCCGACCCTCTTGTTGACGTCCCGAAAGACCCAAAAGTGGCCTCTGCCCCTTGCTTGAACAGCGGGGCCGACGGCTGGCGGTTTGTCGCGGTGCCGGGAGCAGCGCGGTGGGCGCCGAGACCTGCCAGCCGACCGTTGCCAAGGGCCCAGGTCGGTGACTGGAGCCCCGGGGGTGGGGGGTGGGGGGGGCCAGGCACAGCAGGAGCGGCGAGAGATCGCGGGGCTACGCGACCGGGGGCCGGGGGGGGGGGGGAAGGCGAGAGTTCGGGGGCGCCGGGAGAGGCGGCCCCAGAGGGGGCAACACGGGCCCAGCCCAGACTGTGCGCGCGCACTAGGCCCGTGCAGCAGAGCTGGTCTCCAGTCGCCCTGGTCAACCCTCGCCACCGGACCAAGACCCAGCTCGGTCAAGCCCCGTGTGGGGGCTGGTGTGAAACGGCCAAACCCCACGTTAAAACAATCCACCCTTCAGGGTGTCGCTCGGGACCCGGAATATTAGGGCCTTCATCGAAACACCTGCAAACTCACTGAACTCATCCCTTTTTGCTGTGGAAACAAGTCATTCCTCGTTTCCAGGGATTGCCGATGATTTGTTGAAGAGAACTCTCAAGGCCTTTCCTGCTCACTCTCCCACCGCCCCCGCTTGGCTACAGCACAGGCCGGATATGAAGCCTGGGACTTTCCTGCTCACTCTCCCACCGCCCCCGCTTGGCTACAGCACAGGCCGGATATGAAGCCTGGGCCTTTCCTGCTCACTCTCCCCCCGCTTGGCTACAGCACAGGCCGGATATGAAGCCTGGGCCTTTCCTGCTCACTCTCCCCCCGCTCGGGTGCAGCACAGGCCGGATATGAAGCCTGGGACTTTCCTGCTCACTCTCCCCCCGCTCGGGTGCAGCACAGGCCGGATATGAAGCCTGGGACTTTCCTGCTCACTCTCCCCCCGCTCGGGTGCAGCACAGGCCGGATATGAAGCCTGGGACTTTCCTGCTCACTCTCCGCCCGCTCGGGTGCAGCACAGGCCGGATATGAAGCCTGGGACTTTCCTGCTCACTCTCGCCCGCTCGGGTACAGCACAGGCCTGAGATGGAGCTTGGGCCTTTCCTGCTCTCCCCCGGCCCACTGCCCGCCCCCCCCGCGTGGGTACATACTTGGCCTCCTCCAGCTCCTCGGTGCGCTGGATGGCGTCGGTCTCGTACTTGGTCCTCCAGGCCGCCACCTCGGAGTTGGCCTTGGACAGCAGTCGCTGCAGCTCCCCTTGGCCTCCTGCTCCTCCTCGTACTGCTCGCGCAACAGGTCCGAGTCATGGCGGGCCGACTGCGCCGCGTGGGCTAGGGCGTTCTTGGCCTGTGGGGCGGGGGGAGGGGGAGGGGGAGGGGGAGGGGGAGGCGGAGGGGGAAGGGGAAGGGGAGGGGGAGGGAGTGGGTGGGGAGGGAGGGAGAGAGGGATGGGGAGGAGGGAGGGTGGGGGGGAGGGGTGGGGTGGGGGAGTGGGGTGGGGGTGTGGGGTGGGAGGGTGAGGGGGGAGGTGTGAGAGGGGGGGGGGTGGGGGAGAGGGGGGGGAGGGGGGGGAGAGAGGGAGGGGGAGGGGGAGGGGGAGGAGGGGGAGGGGGAGGGGGAGGAGGGGGAGGGGGAGGGAGGGAGAGGGGGAGGGGGAGGGAGGGAGAGGGGAGGGGAGGGGAGTGGGGTGGGGGAGGGGGAGTGGGGTGGGGGAGGGGGTGGGGGGAGGGGGTGGGGGGAGGGGGGTGGGAGGCGAGAGGGGGGAGGGGGAGCGAGTGAGAGGGGGAGAGGGAAGGGAGGATGGAGGGGGGGAGAGAAGGGTAGGGGGAGGGGGAGAGGGGATGGGGAGAGAGGGGGAGGGGTGACAGAGAGGGGAGAGGGAGAGGTTGAGAAAGAGGTAGAGAGAGGGGAAGAGGGGAGAGCAGGAGGGGGAGGGGGAATGGGACGGGGAAGAGGGAAGGGGAGGGAGGGGGGAGAGAGCGAGGGAGGGGGAGGCGAGGGGAGGGGGGATGGGGAGAGAGGGGGAGTGAGGGACAGAAAGGGGGAGAGAGAGAGGGGAGAGGGAGAGGTTGAGCGGGGCAGAGGTGGAGAGAGCGAGGTTGAGAGAGAGAGAGATAGGAGAGAGAAGGGGCAAGGGAGAGGTTGAGAAAGAGGTAGAGAGAGGGGAAGGGGGAGAGAGGGGGAGGGGGAAGAGGGGAGAGAGGGGGAGGGGGAATGGAACGGGGGAGGAGGAGGACGAGAAGGGAAGAGGATGGGGAGGAGGGGGAATTATCAGGTCATTATCAAATTGCGAATCCTGGCAGCTTGCTGTGCACAAATTGGCTGCTGCATTTCCCAGGTGTATAAAATGATGAGGGGCCTGGATAGAGTGGATAGGACGGACCTGTTTCCCTGGGCAGAGGGGTCAACAATCAGGGGCAGGGATTGAAAGTAATTGGGGGGAGGTTTAGAGGGGATTTGAGGGGAAATGTCTTCACCCAGAGGGTGGTGGGGGTCTGGGGGGGAACTCACGGCCTGAAAGGGGGGTAGAGGCAGAAACCCTCACCACATTTGGATGTGCTCCTGAAGTGCCGTAACCCACAGGGCTACGGACCCAGAGCGGGAAAGTGGGATTAGGCCGGGTAGCCTCTTGGTCGGCCGGCACAACGCGGACACGATGGGCCAGAATGGCCTCCTTCCCCGCTGTAAATTGCGACGATTCTACGATTAGAACAGTTGCTGTGCTCCCAAAGGTCATTCATGGGGCACTTGGAACAGAAGAACAGAAGAATTAGGAACAGGAGTAGGCCATCGAGCCCCTCGAGCCTTGGAGACGGCCTGTGATCGTCAAAGGCGCTATATTAATGCGAGTCTTTCTTTCATAGAGCGGCTTTGCGGGGGGGTGGGGAAAGGGAGAGAGAGGGGGGAGCGAGTTTGGGGGTCTCGGGGAAGTTTTCTTCTCAACCCGCCTTACCTTGAGTTCTTCATCAAGTTGCCTCTTCAAATCTTCGATTTGTTGCGTGTGAGAAAGCTTCCCGCGTGTCAGTTGTGAAACGAGAGCTTCCTTCTCTTCGAGCTGCCGGATCAGCTCACCTGAAAGGCAACAGGAGGGAGAGCTGCGTCAGGTCCATGCGCTTGGGGAGGGCGAACACGGCAAAGGGAACATGCCACAAATGGTCGGACACTGAGAAGTGGAGAGGAACACAGCGACCTGGGAGGGCAGGTCCACAGATCCCTGAAGGTAGCAGGGCCAGGTGGATGAGGTGGTTCAGAAGGCCGACGGAATACTTGCCTTTATTGGCCGAGGCATGGAATACAAGAACAGAAGAAATGGGAGCAGGAGTCGGCCATTCGGCCCCTCGAGCCTGCTCCGCCATTCAATACGACCATGGCTGATCCGATCATGGGCTCAGCTCCACTTCCCCGCCCGCTCCCCATAACCCTTCACTCCCTTATCGCTCAAAAATCTGTCTATCTCTGTCTTAAATATATTCAATGACCCAGCCTCCACAGCTCTCTGGGGCAGAGAATTCCACAGATTTACAACCCTCTGAGAGAAGAAATTCCTCCTCATCTCAGTTTTAAATGGGCGGCCCCTTATTCTAAGACCATGCCCCCTAGTTCTAGTCTCCCCCATCAGTGGGAACATCCTCTCTGCATCCACCTTGTCGAGCCCCCTCATAATCTGATACGTTTCGATAAGATCACCTCTCATTCTTCTGAACTCCAATGAGTAGAGGCCCAACCTCCTCAACCTTTCCTCATAAGTCAACCCCCTCATCCCCGGAATCAACCGAGTGAACCTTCTCTGAACTGCCTCCAAAGCAAGTGTATCCTTTCGTAAATACGGAGACCAAAACTGCACGCAGTACTCCAGGTGTGGCCTCACCAATCCCCTGTATAACTGGAGCAAGACTTCCCTGCTTTTATACTCCATCCCCCTTTGCAATAAAGGCCAAGATACCATTGGCCTTCCTGATCACTTGCTGTACCTGCAGACTATCCTTTTGTGTTTCATGCACAAGTAACCCCCAGGTCCCGCTGTACTGCGGCACTTTGCAATCCTTCTCCAATTAAATAATAACTTGCTCTTTGATTTTTTTTTCTGCCAAAGTGCATGACCTCACACTTTCCCACATTATACTCCATCGGCCAAATTTTTGCCCACTCACTGAGCCTGTCTATGTCCTTTTGTAGATGTTTTGTGTCCTCTCACACATTGCTTTTCCTCCCATCTTTGTATCGTCAGCAAACTTGGCTACGTTACACTCAGTCCCTTCTTCCAAGTCGTTAATGTAGATTGTAAATAATTGGGGACCCAGCACTGATCCCTGCGACACCCCACTGGTCACTGTTTGCCAACCGGAGGACACTGAGAAGTGGAGAGGAACAGAGGGACCTGGGAGTGCAGGTCCACAGATCGCTGAAGGTAGCAGGCCAGGTGGATAAGGTGGTTCAGAAGGCAGACGGAATATTTACCTTTATTGGCCGAGGCATGGAATACAAGATAAAAGAAGAAATCCCATTAGAACATCAAATTCTTACAGGGCTTGACCGGGTAGATGCAGGCAGGATGTTTCCCCCGGGCTGGGGAGTCGAGAACCAGGGGTCACAGTCTCAGGATAAGGGGTCGGCCATTTAGGACAGAGATGAGGAGGGCCCCCCTCCCTACCTCCCCATCCCGCCTTCATCGATCCCCCCCCACAAACTGCGTACCCCAGCCCCCCACTCCATCCCTCTCCCCAACTCCTGTTCGCAACCTCGCTGTCATATTTGACTCTGAAATGAGCTTACGACCACATATCTGCAGCGTAACTAAAACCGCCTATTCCCGCTTCCGTTACATCGCCCGTCTCCGCCCCCTGCCTCAGCTCTTCCGCTGCTGAAACCCTCACCCGTGCCTTTGTTACCTCCAGACTTGACTATTCCAACGCACTCCTGGCCGGCCTCCCACATTCTACCCGACGTAAACTAGAGCTGATCCAAAACTCGGCTGCCCCCGTGTCCTAACTCGCACCGAGTCCCGCTCACCCATCACCCGCTGTGCTCGCTGCCCCGTGTCCTAACTCACACCCAGTCCACTCACCCATCACCCCCTGTGCTCACTGCCCCATATCCTAACTCGCACCGAGTCCCACTCACCCATCACCCCCTGTACTCGCTGACCGACATTGCCTCCCGGTTAAGCAACGCCTCGATTTCAAAATTTCCATCCTCGTGTTCACATCCCCTCCATGGCCTCTTCATCCACCCCACCACCCCCCACCTCCCTATCTCTGTAACCCCCTCCAGACCCTACACCCCTCCCTATCTCTGTAACCTCCAGCCCCTACACCCCTCCCTATCTCTGTAACCTCCTCCAGCCCCTACACCCCTCCCTATCTCTGTAATCTCCTCCAGCCCCTACACCCCTCCCTATCACTGTACCCTCCTCCAGCCCCTACACCCCTCCCTATCTCTAACCTCCTCCAGCCCATACATCCCTCCCCATCTCTGTAACCTCCTCCAGACCCTACACCCCTCCCTATCACTGTACCCTCCTCCAGCCCCTACACACCTCCCTATCTCTGTAACCTCCTCCAGCTCATACATCCCTCCCTATCTCTGTAACCTCCTCCAGCCCCTATACCCCTCCCTATCTCTGTAACATCCTCTAGCCCCTGCACCCCTCCCTAACTTTGTAACCTCCTCCAGACCCTACACCCCTCCCTATCACTGTACATTCCTCCAGCCCCTACACCCCTCCCTATCACTGAAAACTCCTCCAGGCCCCTACACACCTCCCTATTTCTGTAATCTCCTCCAGCCCCTACACCCCTCCCTATCACTGTACCCTCCTCCAGCCCCTACACCTCTCCCTATCTCTGTAACCCCCTCCAGCCCCTACACCCCTCCCTATCTCTGCAACCCCCTCCAGTCCCTCCACCCCTCCCTATCTCTGTAACCCCCCCTCCAGTCCCACAAACCCCCCGAGATGTCTGCGTTCCCCTCATTCTGCCCCCCTGACCATCCCTGATTATAATCGCTCCACCATCGGTGGCCGTGCCTTCTGTTGCCTGGGCCCCAAGCTCTGGAACTCCCTCCCTAAACCTCTCCGCCTCTCTCTCCTCCTTCAAGACGCTCCTTAAAGCCCGCCTCTTTGACCCAGCTTTTGGTCACCTGTCCCTAACAGCTCCTTATGTGGCCCGGGGTCAGGTTCCGTACGGCAATCGCTGCTGTGAAGCGCCTCGCGGCGTCTCACTGCCTTAACGGCGGTGCGGAAAATGCAACTTTTTTGTTGCCCCCTTACCGTTCTCGGTTTGGAGCTTGGCCTTGCTTGACGCAAAGTCGTTAATGGCCCTCTGACCCTCCTCGGACTTGGTCCGATATTCGTTCATCTGGTCCTCCAACATCCGGCTCATCTTCTCCAGGTTAATCTGCAACAGCGAGGAAGTCACCTCTGATTCCCCGAGATAATCCAACAGAGAGTGAACATTTTGGGCGGAATTTTCCGGTCTCGGGGCCGGTGTCGGCAAGGGGGCGGGAACGCGAAGTCAACTGTGCGGCGCCCTCCGTTTGCGACACCGGCTCGAATTCCGGACTCCCGTCGTGTCCGCCGCGCCCCCTGGTGAACCGCCTGTGAAATCGGACCTGCTGCGGTCGCAGTTTGCGAAGTAATGTCCGCCTCGGGTGAGTGGGAATGCTTGCATTTTTTTTTTTGCCGATTTACGGTGTGGTGCAACGAGTCGTTTAGCGGGAATGTTGGCGGGGTGCACCTGTGGAATTCTCTACCGCAGAGAGTTGTTGAGGCCAGTTCGTTGGATATATTCAAAAGCGAGTTAAGTGTGGCCCTTACGGCCAAAGGGATCAAGGGGTATGGAGAGAAAGCAGGAATGGGGTACTGAAGTTGCATGATCAGCCATGATCTTATTGAATGGTGGTGCAGGCTCGAAGGGCCGAATGGCCTGCTCCTGCACCTATTTTCTATGTTTCTATATGTTAGGGAGGGATTGTGACCCAGCGACGATGAAGGAACGGCCGATATATTTCCAAGGCGAGATGGTGCGTGTGACACAGAGGGGAACATGGAGGTGGTGGTCTTCCCATGCGCCTGCTGCCCTTGTCCTTCTAGGCGGGTACAGGTTGCGGGTTTGGGAGGTGCTGCCGAAGAAGCGAGTTGCTGCAGTGCATCTTGTAGATGGCACTCTCTGGGCACTGGGTGAAATTGGCTAACTCAGTAGAGGCTGAAGATTGTACCTGTTTACAATTAATCTCTAAATGTCCCTAAGATTTTCCTATTTACAATTGATCTCCAAGTGACCCCAACATCGCCCGGTTTACAATTAGTCTCCAAATAACCTTCAGAGTCTCCCATTTACAATCGGGCTCCGAGATTGCCCCCCCCCCCCCCCCCCCACCGACTAAAAGATGGTGCACCTCCTGTTGCTTTTGTTTTTTTCTCCCGCCCAATCCATGGGGCGGAGAGTCGACCAATGTTCACAACTTTGAGTTTTTTCCGGTCGGGCTGGTGTTTGGGGCAAGTGCGGGGCAGAAGTGCACTTGGAGCAGAGCGGACGTGTCAAAATGTTAAGGGGGAGGGTCGCTGCGGACTCTGAACTGGGCCACCAGGGCGGGTTAGGATCAGGGTTCGGGTTAGGGTTCGGCTAGCCACACGCAACTTCCAGCCGGGGAGAGTTGTCGGGGGCACCGAGCGGCAGCCGATCCACTCCCGTGGGTCAATTTCCCAAGCTTGGTGGACAGGGGTCGCCGCCGGTCGATGGCGGGTCGGCATGTGCCCAACGGGGTGGCAACACGGGTAGCATGATGAAGATCACTACTGGAAAACAAATGGAAGGCAATTTCATAGGCTCTTAAGGAAAGGGGCAATTTCAGCCCATTGGTTGCTAGGTGACCCTCAGATTTTACCATTAGTCTCTAGGTGACCCCAGGATTTTACAATTGGTCTCTAGGTGATCCTAAGATTTTACAATTGGTCTCTAGGTGACCCTCGGATTTTACCATTAGTCTCTAGGTGACACTAGGATTTTACAATTGGTCTCGACATGATCCTACAATTTTACAATTGGTCTCCAGGTGACCCTAGGATGTAATCATTAGTCTCTAGGTGACCCTTGGATTCTACCATTTACCATTAGTCTCTAGGGGACACTAGGATTTTATAATTGGTCTCTAGGTTATCCTAGGATTTTACAATTGGTCTCGAGGTGACCCTAAGATTTTACAATTGGTCGCTAGGTGACCCTCGGATTTTACCATTAGTCTCGAGGTGACCCTAGGATTTTACAATTGGCCTCTACGTGATCCTACAATTTTACAATTGGTCTCTAGTTGACCCTAGGATGTTATCATTAGTCTCGACGTGACCCTAGAATGTTAAATTGGTCTCTAGGTGACCCTCGGATTTTACAATTGGTCTCTAGATGATCCTAGGATTTTACAATTGATGTCGAGGTGACCCTAGGATTTTACCATTGGTCTCTAGGTGACCCTAAGATGGTACAATTGGTCTCTAGGTGACCCTACCTTAGCCTTGATGACCTGCTCCATGTTGCAGGACACATCGTCCAGCTCCAGCTTGAACTCGCTCTTCTCCTTCTCCAGCTTCTGCTTGACCCGCTGCAGGTTGTCGATTTGCTCGCCCAACTCTGCCGCCGAGTCCGCGTGCTTCTTGCGCAGGGCGGCTGAGGTGGCCTCGTGCTGGAGGGTGGCCTCCTCAAAGTCACGGCGCAGCTTGAGGAACTCAGCCTCCCGCTTCTTGTTCATCTCCACCTGGGCGGAGGTGGCTCCCCCGGCCTCCTCCAGCCGCTCGCTGATCTCCTCCAGCTCGCGGGACAGGTCCGAGCGCTGCTTCTCAATCTTAGCCCGGGCCGCTCGCTCGGCCTCCAGCTCCTCCTCCAGCTCCTCGATCCGGGCCTGAGAGAGAGAGAGAGAGAGCACGAGAGACTGAGTGTGAGTGACAGTCGGAGGGAGAGAGACAGAGTGAGAGTGAGAGTCGGAGGGAGAGAGACAGAGTGAGAGTGAGAGAGAGAGAGAGAGAGAGCGCGAGAGAGTGAGTGTGAGTGACAGTCAGAGGGAGAGAGACAGAGTGAGTGAGTGAGAGTCGGAGGGAGAGAGACAGAGAGAGTGAGTGAGTGAGTGAGTGAGTGAGTGAGTGAGTGAGTGAGACAGAGAGAGCGAGAGTGAGAGCGAGAGAGCGAGAGAGTGAGAGAGTGAGTGAGAGAGAGTGAGACAGAGGGAGAGAGGGAGAGAGAGAGAGTGAGACAGAGGGAGAGAGAGAGAGTGAGACAGAGGGAGAGAGAGAGAGTGAGAGAGGGAGAGAGAGAGTGAGACAGAGGGAGAGAGACAGAGGGAGTGAGAGAGGGAGAGAAAGAGGGAGTGAGAGAGGGAGAGAAATAGAGAGTGAGAGAGGGAGAGAAATAGAGAGAGGCAGAGAGAGAGGAGAGAAAGAGGGAGAGAGTGAGAGAGAAAGAGAGAGAAAGTGAGAGAGTGAGAGAGTGAGAGAGAGAGACAGAGGGAGAGAGAGACAGACAGAGAGACCCCAGAGAGAGAGAGAGAGAAAGACAGAAAGAGACAGTGAGAGAAAGAGACAGAGAGAGAGAGAGAGACAGAGAGAGAGACAGACAGAGAGAGAGAGACAGAGAGACAGTGAGAGAGAGAGAGACAGACAGAAAGACAGAAAGACAGAGAGAGAGAGAGAGAGACAGTGAGAGAGAGAGAGAGACAGACAGACAGAAAGACAGAGAGAGACAGTGAGAGAGAGAGACAGACAGACAGAAAGACAGAGAGAGAGAGAGAGAGAGAGAGAGACAGAGAGACAGTGAGAGAGAGAGACAGACAGAAAGACAGAAAGACAGAGAGAGAGAGACAGTGGGAGAGAGAGAGAGACAGACAGACAGAAAGACAGAGAGAGACAGTGAGAGAGAGAGAGAGACAGACAGACAGAAAGACAGAGAGAGACAGTGAGAGACAGTGAGAGAGAGAGACAGACAGACAGAAAAAGAGAGAGAGAGAGCGAGAGAGACAGAGAGACAGTGAGAGAGAGAGACAGACAGAAAGACAGAAAGACACAGAGAGAGAGAGAGAGAGAGAGACAGTGAGAGAGAGAGAGAGAGACAGACAGACAGAAAGACAGAGAGAGAGAGTGAGAGAGAGAGAGAGACAGACAGACAGAAAGACAGAGAGAGACAGTGAGAGAGAGAGAGACAGACAGAAAGACAGAGAGAGACAGTGAGACAGTGAGGGAGAGAGAGAGACAGACAGACAGAAAGACAGAGAGAGAGAGAGACAGTGAGAGAGAGAGAGACAGACAGACAGAAAGACAGAGAGAGAGAGAGAGAGACAGAGAGACAGTGAGAGAGAGAGACAGAAAGACAGAGAGAGACAGTGAGAGAGAGAGAGACACAGAGAGAGAGAGAGAGAGAGAGACAGAGAGAGAGAGAGAGAGAGAGCGAGACAGTGAGAGAGAGATTACAATGTGACCGGTAACCCACCTGGAGCTCTTTGAGCTTTTTCTGTAGTTGAACAGACAGGGCCTGCTCATCCTCAATCCTGCTGTTCAGGTGACTGATTTCAAACTCTTTCCTAAATGGTAAATAAAAATGGTGGAGTGTGAATCGGATCAGGGGACAAACCCGGTTTCTCAGCTCAGGAAGTGTCAGTCCAGGAGAATCAGAGAGACCTTTCCCTCCCGTGTACTCTCCCTTCCCCCTTAAAACCACTCCTTCGGGAGCTCCACTGAGGGGGCTAAGGAGCTTTGAGACAATCGTCCCTTCAGCATCACACTTCAAATGAGAACAAAAGCGTGAGGAGAGAGAGAGAGAGAGAGAGAGCGCGAGAGTGAGCGAGAGAGACAGAGAGAGAGAGAGTGACAGAGAGAAAGAGTGACAAAGAGAAAGAGAGAGAGAGAGTGACAAAGAGTGAGACACGGAGAGAGACAGAGACAGAGATAGAGAGAGACTGAGAGAGAGAGAGAGAGAGAGAGAGAGAGAGAGAGAGAGAGAGGGTGAGAGAGGGATAGCGAGGCAGAGAGAGACAGAGAGAGAGAGAGAAAAAGCTCGGAGGTCAAAATTTAAAAGCACCTGCCAACCAATAAATGTTCCTCATTCGCAGCAATTAGTCTCTGAATGACCCTAATTAGTGTTCCCGGCCTTAAAGGGACAGACCAACTTGATCTGATGAGCAGAATAATACTGGCGAGGTTCGCGGGGTACGTACCATTAAGCGGTGAGAGCGAGGGATCTCGCCTCAGTGCGGGGGAGGGGTGGGGCGGAGAGACGGTGAAACTCAGGTTACTGCATAATATAAAAGTTCATGGGGTTGGGGTAATATATTAACATGGATAGAGGATTGGCTAACTAACAGAGAACAGAGAGTCGGGATAAATGGTTTATTCTCGGGATGGCAATCAGTAACTAGTGGGGTGCCGCAGGGATCAGTGCTGGGGCCCCAGCTATTTACAATCTATATTAACGACTTGGATGAAGGGATCGATTGTAACGTAGCCAAGTTTGCTGACGATACAAAGATGGGAAGGAAAGCAATGTGTGAGGAGGACACAAAAAATCTGCAAAAGGACACAGACAGGCTCAGTGAGTGGGCAAAAATTTGGCAGATGGAGTATAATGTGGGAAAATGTGAGATTATCCACTTTGGCAGAAATAATAGAAAAGCAAGTTATTATTTAAATGGAGAAAGATTGCAAAGTGCCGCAGTACAGCGGGACCTGGGGGTCCTTGTGCATGAAACACAAAAGGTTAGTCTGTAGGTACAGCAAGTGATCAGGAAGGACAATGGAATGTTGGCCTTTATTGCAACGGGGGATAGAGTATAAAAGCAGGGAAGTCTTGCTCCAGTTATACAGGGTATTGGTGAGGCCACACCTGGAGTACTGCGTGCAGTTTTGGTTTCCATATTTACGAAAGGATATACTTGCTTTGGAGGCAGTTCAGAGAAGGTTCACTCGGTTGATTCCGGAGATGAGGGGGTTGACTTATGAGGAAAGGTTGAGGAGGTTGGGCCTCTACTCATTGGAGTTCAGAAAAATAAGAGGTGCTCTTTGTTATATATGCAGACTTTAGATATACTCTCGGTGTAGTCACTGTACAGTTGCATAAGATGGAGACTTGTTACCTGATGTACGATCGATAAGGTTTACACTGTGTGTATATACTATGCTGGCACCACTCGAGGGCGCAACTGGTGGAGACCGGCATTTCCTGCCCCTGTGGAAAAGGCTGTCCACCAGAGGGCACTGCGGTGGGAGACCTGAGGGTCACCTGCATAGGTGCGCAGGGCCCAGTATAAAAGACTGCCCCACCTTGCTGGTGCCTCACTCTGGAGTTACGAATAAAGGATCAAGGTCACCACAGTTTGAGTCATTCATAAGTGCATTACAGACATGACAATCATATTGAAACGTATAAGGTAATGAGGGCGCTCAACAAGGTGGATGCAGAGAGGATGTTTCCACTGATGGGGGAGACTAGAACTAGGGGGCATGGTCTCAGAATAAGGGGCCGCCCATTTCAAACTGAGATGAGGAGGAATTTCTTCTCTCAGAGGATTGTAAATCTGTGGAATTCTCTGCCCCAGAGAGCTGTGGAGGCTGGGTCATTGAATATATTGAAGGTGGAGATAGACAGATTTTTGAGCGATAAGGGAGTGAAGGTTTATGGAGAGCGGGCGGGGAAGTGGAGCTGAGTCCATGATCGGATCAGCCATGATCGTATTAAATGGCGGAGCAGGCTCCAGTGTTTAAAATTAAAGCACATGGTATTGGGGGTAATGTACTGACGTGGATAGAGAACTGGTTGGCAGACAGGAAGCAGAGAGTCGGGATAAACGGGTCCTTTTCAGAATGGCAGGCAGTGACTAGTGGGGTGCCGCAGGGCTCAGTGCTGGGACCCCAGCTATTTACAATATACATCAATGATTTAGACGAAGGAATTGAATGTAATGTCTCCAAGTTTGCAGATGACACTAAGCTGGGTGGTGGTGTGAGCTGTGAGGAGGATGCTAAGAGGCTGCAGGGTGACTTGGACAGGTTAGGTGAGTGGGCAAATGCATGGCAGATGCAGTATAATGTGGATAAATGTGAGGTTATCCACTTTGGTGGCAAAAACACGAAGGCAGAATATTATCTGAATGGTGACAGATTAGGAAAAAGGGAGGTGCAACGAGACCTGGGTGTCATGGTACATCAGTCATTGAAAGTTGACATGCAGGTACAGCAGGCGGTGAAGAAGGCAAATGGTATGTTGGCCTTCATAGCGAGAGGATTTGAGTATAGGAGCAGGGAGGTCTTACTGCAGTTGTACAGGGCCTTGGTGAGGCCTCACCTGGAATATTGTGTTCAGTTTTGGTCTCCTAATCTGAGGAAGGACATTCTTGCTATTGAGGGAGTGCAGCGAAGGTTCACCAGACTGATTCCCGGGATGGCAGGACTGACATATGAAGAAAGACTGGATCGACTAGGCTTATATTCACTGGAGTTTAGAAGAATGAGAGGGGATCTCATAGAAACATATAAAATTCTGACGGGACTGGACAGGTTAGATGCGGGAAGAATGTTCCCGATGTTGGGGAAGTCCAGAACCAGGGGTCACAGTCTAAGGATAAGGGGTAAGCCATTTAGGACCGAGATGAGGAGAAACTTCTTCACCCAGAGAGTGGTGAACCTGTGGAATTCCCTGCCGCAGAGAGTTGTTGAGGCCAGTTCGTTAGATATATTCAAAAGGGAGTTAGATGTGGCCCTTACGGCTAAAGGGATCAAGGGGTATGGAGAGAAAGCAGGAAAGGGGTACTGAGGGAATGATCAGCCATGATTGGATTAAATGGTGGAGCAGGCTCGAGGGGCCGAATGGCCGACTCCTGCTCCTGTTTCTTGTGACTTACTTCTTCAGCTTCTCTTCCACCTGCTGCTTGTCATTCTCGAGGTCCATGACGTTCTCCTGGGAGAGTTTGAGGTCCCCTTCGAGCTTTCTCTTGGCCCTCTCCAGGTCCATCCGCACTTTCTTCTCCTGCTCCAGCGAACCCTCCAGCTGTAGTGGGGCAGAGGGAAGAAGTTACAGGACGGAACGGGAGAGTGGGGGAGGTTGTGAGGCCGCCCGATCTTAGCTCCTTCCTTCGCTTGGGGTCAAGGGTTGGTGTTTAGGCTTAGCATTAGGGTTAGGGTTTCCGGTTGAGGCTTCTGATTGGGGTTTGGGTTCGGGTTTGGGTTCAGGGCTGGGGTTTTTGATTAGGGGTTAGAGTTTAGGGTTAACGTTTATAATTGGGGTTTATGGTTGGTGGTTAAGACTGGGTTTAGGATTAGGGGTTTAGACTTAGGGTTAAGGTTTAAGGTTGAGGTTTCTGATTGGGGTTTAGGGTGTAGGGTGAGGGTTTTGATTGGGGTTTAGGATCGGGGGTCAGGGTTTATGATTGGGGTTTAGGGTCGGGGGTCAGGGTTTATGATTGGGGTTTAGGGTCAGGGTTTATGATTGGGGTTTAGGGTCAGGGTTTATGATTGGGGTTTAGGGTCGGGGGTCAGGGTTTATGATTGGGGTTTAGGGTCGGGGGTCAGGGTTTATGATTGGGGTTTAGGGTCAGGGTTTATGATTGGTGTTTAAGGTCGGGGGTCAGGATTTATGATTGGGGTTTAGGGTCAGGGTTTATGATTGGGGTTTAGGGTCGGGGGTCAGGATTTATGATTGGGGTTTAGGGTCAGGGTTTATGATTGGGGTTTAGGGTCGGGGGTCAGGATTTATGATTGGGGTTTAGGGTCAGGGTTTATGATTGGTGTTTAAGGTCGGGGGTCAGGATTTATGATTGGGGTTTAGGGGCGGGGTCAGGGTTTATGTTTGGGGTTTAGGGTCGGGGTCAGGGTTTATGATTGGAGTCTAGGGTCGGGGGTCAGGGTTTATGATTGGGGTTTAGGGTCGGGGGTCAGGGTTTATGATTGGGGTTTAGGGTAGGGGGTTAGGGTTTATGATTGGGATTTAGGGTCAGGGTTTATCATTGGGGTTTAGGGTCAGGGTTTAGGGTTTATGATTGGGGTTTAGGGTCAGGGTTTATGATTGGGGTTTAGGGTCGGGATTAGGGTTTATTATTGGGGTTTAGGGTCAGGGGTCAGGGTTTATGATTGGGGTTTAGGGTCGGAGGTTAGGGTTTATGATTGGGGTTTAGGGTCGGAGTTTAGGGTTTATGATTGGGGTTTAGGGTCGGAGTTTAGGGTTTATGATTGGGGTTTAGGGTCGGGGGTCAGGGTTTATGCTTGGGGTTTAGGGTCAGGGGTTAGGGTTTATGCTTGGAGTTTAGGGTCAGGGGTCAGGATTTATGATTGGGGTTTAGGGTCGGAGGTTAGGGTTTATGATTGGGGTTTAGGGTCGGGGTTAGGGTTTATGCTTGGGGTTTAGGGTCAGTGGTCAGGGTTTATGATTGGAGTTTAGGGTCGGAGGTTAGGGTTTATGATTGGGATTTAGGGTTGGGGGTCAGGGTTCATGCTTGGGGTTCAGCGTCGGGGGTCAGGGTTTATGATTGGGGTTCAGGGTCGGTGGTCAGGGTTTATGATTGGGGTTTAGGGTCGTGGGTCAGGGTTTATGATTGAGGCTTAGGGTCGGAGGTTAGGGGTTAGTGTTCGAGTTCAGGGTCGGGGGTTAGGGTTTATGCTTGGGGTTTAGGGTCGGGGGTCAGGGTTTATGATTGGGGTTTAGGGTCAGGGTTTATGATTGGGATTTAGGGTCAGGGGTCAGGGTTTATGATTGGGGTTTAGGGTTGGGGGGTCAGGATTTATGATTGGGGTTTAGGGTCGGAGGTCAGGGTTTATGATTGGGGTTTAGGGTCCGGGGTCAGGGTTAATGATTGGGGTTTAGGGTCAGGGGTCAGGGTTGGATTGAGAGCAACGACATTTACCACAGCTTTCCTGCTCTGGGTGTGGGCGGGGCTTACAGGCCAGGGTCGGAGGATGGGCCTTTCCGGCTCTGTGTGTGTGTGGGGGCGGGGTTGCTCAGTTACCCGGGGGGGCTGGAGTGATGGGGAGGTGCTTGGGTTACCACAGTCGTCCACTTGGTGGAGCTGTATAATTACACTTCTCCCTCCTTCTTGAAGAAGTAATTGTAACAAAATTATCACCATATGCTCTGTGTGCGGTGGGGGACACGGTGGGCCGGGGGGGGGTCTGTGGGGATGGGGAGGTGCTTATGTTACCACAGTAGTCCACTAGGTGGAGCTATATAATTACACTTCTCCCTCCTTATTGAAGAAGTAATTGTAACAAAATTATCACCATATGCTCTGTGTGTGGTGGGGGACGCGGTGGGCGGGGGGGGTGGGGGGCTGTGGGGATGGGGAGGCGCTTACGCTACCACAGTAGTCCACTAGGTGGAGCTATATAATTACACCTCTCTCCTTATTGAAGAAGTAATTGTAACAAAATTATCACTATATGCTCTGTATGCGTGATGGGGGGGGGGCGTGATGGTGGGTGGTGGGGGGGGTGCTGCTCACAGGCCGGGGATGGAGACCGGGCCTTTCCTGCTCTGTGTGTGTGGGGTGGGAAGGTGGGGCAGACATACTCACATCGTCCACCTGTTGCTCCAGTTTGGACTTGGCCTTGGTCAGGCTGTTGACCTTGTCCTCCTCCCCCTGGAGGTCATCCAGGGTCTGCTGGTGCGCCTCCTGCAGGGCTTTCTTCTCCTTGGTCAGCTTGGCGATGATGTCGTCCAGGGCAGCCATCTCCTCCGTCAGGTTCTTCACCTGTGGAAGGTTTCAGAAGATACCTGGAGTCAAGTTCCTTCCCGCACGGAGCAAGTCGAAGGGTTAATCACACACTCATTGAAAGAGCAGGAGCCGGCCATTCGGCCCCTCGAGCCTGCTCCGCCATTCAATACGACCATGGCTGATCCGATCGTGGACTCAGCTCCACTTCCCCGCCCGCTCCCCATAACCCTTCACTTCCTTATCGCTCAAAAATCTGTCTATCTCCGCCTTAAATATATTCAATGACCCAGCCTCCACAGCTCTCTGGGGCAGAGAATTCCACAGATTTACAACCCTCTGAGAGAAGAAATTCCTCCTCATCCCAGTTTTAAATGGGCGGCCCCTTATTCTGAGACACTGCCCCCTAGTTCTAGATTTCC
>NW_027254821.1:55508-96530 GCF_044704955.1 Pristiophorus japonicus | reverse complement strand
GGAGATGGGGGAAGGGGAGACGGGGGAAGGGGGGAGACGGGGGAAGGGGAGACGGGGGAAGGGGATAGACGGGGGAAGGGGAAGATGGGGGAAGGGGGGAAGGGGGAAGGGGAGACGGGGGAAGACAAGGGAAGGGGAGATGGGGGAAGGGGAGACGGGGGAAGGGGGGAGACGGGGGAAGGGGAGATGGGGGAAGGGGATAGACGGGGAAGGGGGAGACGGGGGAAGGGGGGACGGGGGAAGGGGGGAGATGGGAGAAGGGGAGACGGGGGAAGGGGGGAGATGGGGGAAGGGGGGATGGGGGAAGGGGGAGACGGGGGAAGGGGGGAGATGGGGGAAGGGGAGACGGGGGAAGGGGAGAGACGGGGGAAGGGGGGAGACGGGGGAAGGGGAGACGGGGGAAGGGGAGACGGGGGAAGGGGGGAGATGGGGGAAGGGGAGACGGGGGAAGGGGAGACGGGGGAAGGGGGGAGATGGGGGAAGGGGGGAGATGGGGGAAGGGGGGAGATGGGGGAAGGGGAGACGGGGGAAGGGGAGAGACGGGGAAGGGGGGAGACGGGGGAAGGGGGGAGACGGGGGAAGGGGGGAGATGGGGGAAGGGGAGACGGGGGAAGGGGAGACGGGGGAAGGGGGAGACGGGGGAAGGGGGGAGATGGGGGAAGGGGAGACGGGGGAAGGGGAGAGACGGGGAAGGGGGGAGACGGGGGAAGGGGGGAGACGGGGGAAGGGGAGACGGGGGAAGGGGGAGACGGGGAGACGGGGGAAGGGGGAGACGGGGGAAGGGGGGACGGGGGAAGGGGGGAGATGGGGGAAGGGGGGAGATGGGGGAAGGGGGGATGGGGAAGGGGGAGACGGGGGAAGGGGGGAGATGGGGGAAGGGGAGACGGGGGAAGGGGGAGATGGGGGAAGGGGAGACGGGGGAAGGGGGGAGATGGGGGATGGGGGGACGGGGGAAGGGGGAGACGGGGGAAGGGGAGACGGGGGAAGGGGGAGATGGGGGAAGGGGGGACGGGGGAAGGGGGAGACGGGGGAAGGGGGGAGATGGGGGAAGGGGAGACGGGGGAAGGGGAGATGGGGGAAGGGAGAGACGGGGGAAGGGAAGACGGAGGAAGGGGGAAGACGGGGGAATGGGGGGACGGGGGAAGGGGAGATGGGGGAAGGGCGGAGACGGGGGGATGGGGGAAGGGGAGATGGGGGAAGGGGGGAGACGGGGAAGGGGGGGAGAAGGGGGAAGGGGGGACGAGGGTAGGGAGAGATGAGGGGAAGACGGGGGAAGGGGGGGAGAAGGGGGAAGGGGGGACGGGGGAGATGGGGGAAGGGGTGACGGGGGAAGGGGAGACAAGGAGAATGGGGAGACGGGGAAGGGGGAGACGGGGGAAGGGGAGACGGGGGAGACGGGGGAATGGGGGGGAGACAGGGGAATGGGGGGAGACGAGGAAGGGGAGACAAGGGGAATGGGGAGATGGGGGAAGGGGGCGACGGGTGAAGGGGGAGTCGGGGGAATGGGGGGAGACGGGGGGAGGGGAGATGGGGGAATGGGGGGAGACGGGGGAACGAGAGACAAGGGGAATGGGGAGATGGGGGAAGGGGGAGACGGGGTAAGGGGGAGACGGGGGAAGGGGGAGACGGGGAAGGGGGAGACGGGGGAAGGGAGAGACGAGGGGAATGGGGAGATGGGGGAACGGGGCGACGGGGGAAGGGGGAGACGGGGGAATGGGGGGAGACGGGGAGGGGAGATGGGGGAATGGGGAGACGGGGGAACGAGAGACAAGGGGAATGGGGAGATGGGGGAACGGGGCGACGGGGGAAGGGGGAGACGAGGGGAATGGGGAGATGGGGGAACGGGGCGACGGGGGAAGGGGAGACGGGGGAATGGGGGGAGACGGGGGAGGGGAGATGGGGGAATGGGGAGACGGGGGAACGAGAGACAAGGGGAATGGGGGAACGGGGCGACGGGGGAAGGGGGAAGGGGAGACGGGGGAAGGGGGGGACGGGGAAGGGGGGACGGGGGAAGGGGGGAGACAGGGGAAGGGGAGACGGGGGAAGGGGGGAGATGGGGGAAGGGGGGAGACAAGGGAAGGGGAGACGGGGGAAGGGGAGACAGGGGAAGGGGAGACGGGGGAAGGGGAGACGGGGGAAGGGGGGAGACGGGGGGGGGAGACAGGGGAAGGGGAGACGGGGGAAGGGGGGAGATGGGGGAAGGGGGGGAGACAAGGGAAGGGGAGATGGGGGAAGGGGAGACGGGGGAAGGGGGGAGACGGGGGAAGGGGAGACGGGGGAAGGGGATAGACGGGGGAAGGGGAAGATGGGGGAAGGGGGGAAGGGGGAAGGGGAGACGGGGGAAGACAAGGGAAGGGGAGATGGGGGAAGGGGAGACGGGGGAAGGGGGGAGACGGGGGAAGGGGAGATGGGGGAAGGGGATAGACGGGGAAGGGGGAGACGGGGGAAGGGGGGACGGGGGAAGGGGGGAGATGGGGGAAGGGGAGACGGGGGAAGGGGGGAGATGGGGGAAGGGGGGATGGGGGAAGGGGGAGACGGGGGAAGGGGGGAGATGGGGGAAGGGGAGACGGGGGAAGGGGAGAGACGGGGGAAGGGGGGAGACGGGGGAAGGGGGGAGACGGGGGAAGGGGAGACGGGGGAAGGGGGAGACGGGGAGACGGGGGAAGGGGGAGACGGGGGAAGGGGGGACGGGGGAAGGGGGGAGATGGGGGAAGGGGGGAGATGGGGGAAGGGGGGATGGGGAAGGGGGAGACGGGGGAAGGGGGAGATGGGGGAAGGGGAGACGGGGGAAGGGGGAGATGGGGGAAGGGGAGACGGGGGAAGGGGGGAGATGGGGGATGGGGGGACGGGGGAAGGGGGAGACGGGGGAAGGGGAGACGGGGGAAGGGGGAGATGGGGGAAGGGGGGACGGGGGAAGGGGGAGACGGGGGAAGGGGGGAGATGGGGGAAGGGGAGACGGGGGAAGGGGAGATGGGGGAAGGGAGAGACGGGGGAAAGGGAAGACGGAGGAAGGGGGAAGACGGGGGAATGGGGGGACGGGGGAAGGGGAGATGGGGGAAGGGCGGAGACGGGGGGATGGGGGAAGGGGAGATGGGGAAGGGGGGAGACGGGGAAGGGGGGGAGAAGGGGGAAGGGGGGACGAGGGTAGGGAGAGATGAGGGGAAGACGGGGGAAGGGGGGGAGAAGGGGGAAGGGGGGACGGGGGAGATGGGGGAAGGGGTGACGGGGGAAGGGGAGACAAGGAGAATGGGGAGACGGGGAAGGGGGAGACGGGGGAAGGGGAGACGGGGGAGACGGGGGAATGGGGGGAGACAGGGGAATGGGGGGAGACGAGGAAGGGGAGACAAGGGGAATGGGGAGATGGGGGAAGGGGGCGACGGGTGAAGGGGGAGTCGGGGGAATGGGGGGAGACGGGGGGAGGGGAGATGGGGGAATGGGGGGAGACGGGGGAACGAGAGACAAGGGGAATGGGGAGATGGGGGAAGGGGGAGACGGGGTAAGGGGGAGACGGGGGAAGGGGGAGACGGGGAAGGGGGAGACGGGGGAAGGGAGAGACGAGGGGAATGGGGAGATGGGGGAACGGGGCGACGGGGGAAGGGGGAGACGGGGGAATGGGGGGAGACGGGGAGGGGAGATGGGGGAATGGGGAGACGGGGGAACGAGAGACAAGGGGAATGGGGAGATGGGGGAACGGGGCGACGGGGGAAGGGGGAGACGAGGGGAATGGGGAGATGGGGGAACGGGGCGACGGGGGAAGGGGAGACGGGGGAATGGGGGGGAGACGGGGGAGGGGAGATGGGGGAATGGGGAGACGGGGGAACGAGAGACAAGGGGAATGGGGGAACGGGGCGACGGGGGAAGGGGGAGACGGGGGAGGGGAGATGGGGGAATGGGGAGACGGGGGAACGAGAGACAAGGGGAATGGGGAGATGGGGGAACGGGGCGACGGGGGAAGGGGGAGACGGGGGAATGGGGGGAGACGGGGGAGGGGAGATGAGGGAATGGGGGGAGACGGGGGAACGAGAGACAAGGGGAATGGGGAGATGGGGGAAGCGGGAGACGGGGGAAGGGGGAGACGGGGGAAGGGAGACAAGGGGAATGGGGAGATGGGGGAAGGGGGGAGGGGGTGAAGGGGGAGATGGGGAAGGGGAGACAGGGGAAGGGGGGAGATGGGGGAGAGAAGGGGAAGGGGAGACGGGGGAAGGGGAGAGACAGGGGAATGGGGGGAGACTGGGGAATGGGGAAATGGGGGAAAGGGGAGACAGGGGAATGGGGAGGCGGGGAAATGGGGGAGACGGGGGAGGGGAGATGGGGGAATGGGGGGAGACGGGGGAACGAGAGACAAGGGGAATGGGGAGATGGGGGAAGGGGGAGACGGGGGAAGGGGGAGACAAGGGGAATGGGGAGATGGGGGAAGGGGGGAGGGGGTGAAGGGGGAGACGGGGAAGGGGAGACGGGGGAAGGGGGGAGATGGGGGAATGGGGGGAGACAAGGGTAAAGGGAGACGGGGAGACGGGGGAAGGGGAGAGACAGGGGAATGGGGGGAGACGGGGGAACGAGAGACAAGGGGAATGGGGAGATGGGGGAAGGGGGAGACGGGGGAAGGGGGAGACAAGGGGAATGGGGAGATGGGGGAAGGGGGGAGGGGGTGAAGGGGGAGACGGGGAAGGGGAGACGGGGGAAGGGGGGAGATGGGGGAATGGGGGGAGACAAGGGTAAAGGGAGACGGGGAGACGGGGGAAGGGGAGAGACAGGGGAATGGGGAGACGGGGGAATGGGGGGAGACGGGCGAATGGGGGAGACAAGGGGAAGGGGGGACTGGGGGGAAGGGGGGAGACAAGGGGAATGGGGAGATGGGGGAAGGGGGGATACGGGGAAGGGGCAGGGGGAGACTGGGGAATGGGGGAGATGGGGTAATGTGGGGAGACGGGGGAACGAGAGACAAGGGGATGGGGGGACTGGGGGGAAGGGGGGGAGACAAGAGGAATGGGGAGATGGGGGAAGGGGGGAGACGGGGAAGGGTGGAGGGGGAGACTGGGGAATGGGGGAGATGGGGTAATGTGGGGACAGCGAAGGGGGAGACGGGGGAAGCGGGAGATGGGGGGAGTCCGGTGAGTGTCCAGGGGGGACACTGCCACTCACCGTCTGGACCTGGAGGTGCAGGTCGTTCTTCTCTTGCAGCAACGACACGGTCTTCTCCTCCAGCTCCTTGCGTCTGGTCTCCGACTTCTCCAGAGCCTCCTTCAGCTTGAGGAACTCATCCTTCAGGTTGGCCATTTCCTTCTCCGACTCAGCCGACTTCAGCAGTGGCTTGATCTTGAAGTACAGCTTCATCCAGGGCCAGTTCTTCACGCCCATAAAGGCCCGCACATTCCACTGGATCACCAGCAAGGCGTCTCTGTGGGCGTTGGGGGGGGGGAGGGGGGAGGGGAGAGGGACATCACAGAGAGAGAGAAACATTAACTGCTTGCTCCTTGCCCCTCTCGTCCCCTTCGTCTTGAGATGGCCCCCTGGGCTGGAGTTCCAGATGAAGAACATTGGGTCAGGGCACAAGATGCAACCTCAATGGGCAAAGGTCAAGGGGCGGTCGCTCTAACCCCTCCATCACACACTCCTATATCTGCGTAGGTCCCTCTAAGCCCTCTCTCACACATTCCTGTATCTGAGAAGGTCCCTCTAACCCCTCCATCACACACTCCTGTATCTGGGGAGGTCCCTCTAACCCATATACCTTGGTTAGACCACACTTGGAGCACTGTGCACAGTTCTGGTCTCCATATACCTGGGTTAGACCACACTTGGAGCACCGTGCACAGTTCTGGTCTCCATCTACTTTGGTTAGACCACACTTGGAGCACCGTGCACAGTTCTTGTCTCCATATACCTTGGTTAGACCACACTTAGAGCACCGTGCACAGTTCTGGTCTCCATATACCTTGGTTAGACCACACTTGGAGCACTGTGTACAGTTCTGGTCTCCATATACCTTGGTTAACCACACTTGGAGCACCGTGCACAGTTCTGGTCTCCATATACCTTGGTTAGACCACACTTGGAGCACTGTGCACAGTTCTGGTCTCCATATACCTTGGTTAGACCACACTTGGAGCACCGTGCACAGTTCTGGTCTCCATAGACCTTGGTTAGACCACACTTGGAGCACTGTGCACAGTTCTTGTCTCCATATACCTTGGTTAGACCACACTTGGAGCACCGTGCACAGTTCTGGTCTTCATATACCTTGGTTAGACCACACTTGGAGCACTGTGCACAGTTCTGGTCTCCATATACCCGGGTTAGACCACACTTGGAGCACCGTGCACAGTTCTGATCTCCGTATATCTTGGTTAGACCACATTTGGAGCACCGTGCACAGTTCTGATCTCCGTATATCTTGGTTAGACCACATTTGGAGCATCGTGCACAGTCCTGGTCTCCATATACCTTAGTTTGGCCGCACTTGGAGCACTGTGCACAGTTCTGGTCTCCATATACCTGCGTTAGACCACACTTGGAGCACTGTGCACAGTTCTGGGCTCCATTAACCTTGATTTCCCAACCAGATCCCGAAGAAATATCTCTACGCACTGCCGTACCTCCGCTCAACAATCTTCTTGTATTCAATCCTCATCAGCATGCCCCGGGATTGGGCCTGGATGCGGGTGATGATTCGGGCCAAGCGTTCATCTCTCAACTCCTCCAACAGACCCAGCAAACCAGCCTTGAAGAACACCTGTACAAACCAGAGGCACAGATTGAACATAAGAAATAGGAGCAGGAGTCGGCCATTCGGCCCCTCGAGCCTGCTCCGCCATTCAATAAGATCATGACTGAACTGATCATGGACTCAGCTCCACTTCCCTGCCCGCTCCCCATAACCCTTCACTCCCTTATCGCTCAAAAATCTGTCTATCTCCACCTTAAATATATTCAATGACCCAGCCTCCACAGCTCTCTGGGGCAGAGAATTCCACAGATTTACAATCCTCTGAGAGAAGAAATTCCTCCTCATCTCAGTTTTAAATGGGCGGCCCCTTATTCTAAGCCCATGCCCCCTAGTTCTAGTCTCCCCCATCAGTGGGAACATCCTCTCTGCATCCACCTTGTCGAGCCCCCTCATAACCTTATATGTTTCGATAAGATCACCTCTCATTCTTCTGAACTCCAATGAGTAGAGGCCCAACCTCCTCAACCTTTCCTCATAAGTCAACCCCCTCATCTCCAGAATCAACCGAGTGAACCTTCTCTGAACTGCCCCCAAAGCAAGTATATCCTTTCGTAAATATGGAAACCAAAACTGCACGCAGTACTCCAGGTGTGGCCTCACCAATACCCTATATAACTGGGGCAAGACTTCCCTGCTTTTATACTCCATCCCCTTTGCAATAAAGCCCAAGATACCATTGGCCTTCCTGATCACTTGCTGTACCTGCAGACTAACCTTTTGTGTTTCATGCACAAGTAACCCCCAGGTCCCGCTGTACTTTGCAATCTTTCTCCACTTAAATTATAATTTGCTTTCCTAATTTTTTCTGCCAAAGTGGATAGCCTCACATTTTTCCACATTGTGTTGCATCTGCTGAATTTTGATGAACTGGTAACAAATAAGTTACACCAATATCCCTCGATTCCCCAAGCTTCAAAGAATCTCTCATAGAAACATAGAAAATAGGTGCAGGAGTAGGCCATTCGGCCCTTCTAGCCTGCACCGCCATTCAATGAGTTCATGGCTGAACATGCAACTTCAGTACCCCATTCCTGCTTTCTCGCCATACCCCTTGATCCCCCGAGTAGTAAGGACTACATCTAACTCCTTTTTGAATATATTTAGTGAATTGGCCTCAACAACTTTCTGTGGTAGAGAATTCCACAGGTTCACCACTCTCTGGGTGAAGAAGTTTCTCCTCATCTCGGTCCTAAATATCTTACCCCTTATCCTTAGACTGTGACCCCTGGTTCTGGACTTCCCCAACATCGGGAACATTCTTCCTGCATCTAACCTGTCTAAACCCATCAGAATTTTATACGTTTCTATGAGATCCCCTCTCATTCTGCTGAACTCCAGTGAATACAAGCCCAGTTGATCCAGTCTTTCTTGATAGGCCAGTTCCGCCATCCCGGGAATCAGTCTGGTGAACCTTCGCTGCACTCCCTCAATAGCAAGAATGTCCTTCCTCAAGTTAGGAGACCAAAAGTGTCCACAATACTCCAGATGAGGCCTCACCAAGGCCCTGTACAACTGCAGTAAGACCTCCCTGCTCCTATACTCAAATCCTCTCGCTATGAAGGCCAACATGCCATTTGCTTTCTTCACCGCCTGCTGTACCTGCATGCCAACTTTCAATGACTGATGTACCATGACACCCGGGTCTCGTTGCACCTCCCCTTTTCCTAATCTGTCACCATTCAGATAATAGTCTGTTTCTCTGTTTTTACCACCAAAGTGGATAATCTCGATCTCAGCCTTGAATATACTCAAGGACTGAGCCTCCACAGCCCTCTGGGGCAGAGAATTCCAAAGATTCACCAACCTCTGAGTGAAGAAATTTCTCCTCATCTCAGTCCCAAATGGCCGACCCCTTATCCTGAGACTGTGACCCCTGGTTCTCGACTCCCCCCAGCCCGGGGGGAAACACCCTCCCTGCATCTACACTGTCAATCCCCCTCGGAATCTGGTATGTTCGACATTGCTGTACATTCTATATTTAATTATTTATACATTGCACCCTACAGAAACTAGAGGTGATCCAAAACTCGGCTGCCCCCGTGTCACATAGAGGCCAGACCGGGTAGGGGCAGCAGATTTCCCTTCATATTGGCTGTTCCTCGGAATCGAGGAAGACTTGCTTCCACTCCCGAAGTGAGTTCTCTGGTGGCTGAACAGTCCGATACGAGAGCCACGGACCCTGTTACCGGTGGGACAGACATTGGTTGAGGGAAGGGGAGGGTGGGACTGGTTTGCCGCACGCTCCTTCCGCTGCCTGCGCTCCTGGCGACGAGACTCGAGGTACCCAGCGCCCTCCCGGATGCACTTCCTCCACTTAGGGGCGGACTGGTCTTTGGGCCCAGGTACTCCCAGGTGTCGGTGGGGGATGTTGCACTTTATCAGGGAGGGCTTTGAGGGTGGTCCCCTGTAACGTTTCCTCTGCCCACCTTTGGCCCGTTTGCCGTGAAGGAGTTCAGAGTAGAGCGCTCGCTTTGGGAATCTCGTGTCGGGCATGCGGACAATGTGGCCCTGCCCAGCGGAGCTGGTCGAGTGTGGTCAGTGCTTCGATGCTGGGGATGTTGGCCTGGTCGAGGACGCTAACGTTGGTGCGTCTGTCCTCCCGGGGGATTTGCAGGATCTTGCGGAGACAGCGTTGGTGGTATATCTCCAGCGACTTGAGGTGTCTACTGTACATGGTCCACGTCTCTGAGCCATACAGGAGGGCGGGTATCACTACAGCCCTGTAGACCATGAGCCTGGTGGTGGATTTGAGGGCCTGGTCTTCAAACACTCTTTTCCTCAGGCGGCCGAAGGCTGCACTGGCGCACTGGAGGCGGTGTTGGATCTCATCGTCGATGTCTGCCCTTGTTGATAAGAGGCTCCCGAGGTATGGGAAATGGTCCACGTTGTCCAGGGCCGTTCCGTGGATCTTGATGACTGGGGGGCAGTGCTGTGCGGCGAGGACAGGCTGGTGTAGGGCCTTTGTCTTACGGATGTTTAGCGTAAGGCCCATGCTTTCGTACGCCTCAGTAAATACATCGACTATGTCCTGGAGTTCCGCCTGAAGGACATCACTGAACCAGTTGGGTTTTTACGACAATCCGATAGATTCATTGTCACCATCACTGATACTAGCTTTTTATTCCAAGTTTATTGAATTACAACAACAACCCTGGATTTATATAGCGCCTTTAACCTAGTGAAACATCCCAGGCGCTTCACCGGAGTATTAGGAAATAGAAAATTTGACACCGAACCGCGTAAGGAGAAATTAGCGCAGGTGACCAAAAGCTGGGTCAAAGAGGTGGGTTTTAAGGAGCGTCTTGAAGGAGGAGAGAGAGGTGGAGAGGCGGAGAGGTTTAGGGAGGGAGTTCCAGAGCTTGGGGCCCAGGCAACAGAAGGCACGGCCACCGATGGTGGAGCGATTATAATCAGGGATGGTCAGGAGGGCAGAATTAGAGGAGTGCAGACATCTCGGGGGGGTTGTGGGACTGGAGGGGGTTACAGAGATAGGGAGGGGTGTAGGGGCTGGAGAAGGTTACAGAGATAGGGAGGGGTGTAGAGGCTGGAGGAGGTTACAGAGATAGGGAGGGGTGTAGGGGCTGGAGGACGTTACAGAGATAGGGAGGGGTGTAGGGGCTGGAGGGGGTTACAGAGATAGGGAGGGGTGTAGGGGCTGGAGGGGGTTACAGAGATAGGGAGGGATGAGGGGCCATGGAGGGATTTGTAAACAAAGATGAGAATTTTGAAATCGAGGTGTGGCTTAACCGGGAGCCAATGTAGGTCAGCGAGCACAGGGGGTGATGGGTGAGCGGGACTGGGTGCGAGTTAGGATACGGGGGCAGTGAGCACAGGGGGTGATGGGTGAGCGGGACTGGGTGCGAGTTAGGACACGGGGCAGTGAGCACAGTGGGTGATGGGTGAGCGGGACTGGGTGCGAGTTAGGACACGGGACAGTGAGCACAGGGGGTGATGGGTGAGCGGGACTCGGTGAGAGTTAGGACACGGGGCAGTGAGCACAGGGGGTGATGGGTGAGCGGGACTGGGTGCGAGTTGGGACACGGGGCAGTGAGCACAGGGGGTGATGGGTGAGCGGGACTGGGTGAGAGTTAGGACACGGGGTAGTGAGCACAGGGGGTGATGGGTGAGCGGGACTGGGTGTGGGTTAGGACACGGGGCAGTGAGCACAGCGGGTGATGGGTGAGCGGGACTCGGTGCGAGTTAGGACACGGGGCAGCGAGCACAGGGGGTGATGGGTGAGCGGGACTGGGTGTGAGTTAGGACACGGGGCAGTGAGCACAGGGGGTGATGGGTGAGCGGGACTGGGTGTGAGTTAGGACACGGGGGCAGCCGAGTTTTGGATCACCTCCAGTTTACGTCGGGTAGAATGTGGGAGGCCGGCCAGGAGTGCGTTGGAATGGTCACGTCTGGAGGTAACAAAGGCACGGATGAGGGCTTCAGCAGCGGATGAGCTGAGGCAGGGAGCGGAGACGGTGATGTTACGGAGGGGGAAACAGGCGGTTTTAGTTATGCTGCGGGATATGTGGCCGGAAGCTCATTCCAGGGTCAAATATGATGCCCAGGTTGCGAACAGTCTGGTTTACTGCGTTTAAAGTCACCCAGTTGTCTGGGTGGGGATTGGAACCCGTGTCCCCGGATTATTTGTCCAGTAACATAACGCTGTGCCACTGATCCGATTGTACCTTGGTGTGCCCGAACTTGTACTGGTTATGGTCAATGTCGAGACCCCCCAGCAGTTTTTCGGCTCCCTTTCTGCTGTCGATGAACTGTCCGTCTGGAATTGCCGCCGGGTTGAGGATACGGTACCTGGGAAACACATAAAATGCCGATAAATATCATAAGAACATCAGAAATAGGAGCAGGCCATTCGGCCCTTCGAGCCTGCACCACCATTCAATAAGATCATGGCTGATCATTCCCTCAGTACCCCTTTCCTGCTTTCTCTCCGTACCCCTTGATCCCTTTAGCCGTAAGGGCCACATCTAACTCCCTCTTGAATATATCCAACGAACTGGAACCAACAACTCTCTGCGGTAGAGAATTCCACAGGTTCACAATTCTCTGAGTGAAGAAGTTTCTCCTCATCTCGGTCCTAAATGGCTTACCCCTTATCCTTAGACTGTGTGTCCCCTGGTTCTGGACTTCCCCAACATCGGGAACATTCTTCCTGCATCTAACCTGTCCAGTCCCATCAGAATTTTATATGTTTCGATGAGATCCCCTCTCATCCTTCTAAACTCCAGTGAATACAGGCCCAGTCGATCCAGTCTCTCCTCATATGTCAGTCCTGTCATCCCGGGAATCAGTCTGGTGAACCTTCGCTGCACTCCCTCAATAGCAAGAATGTCCTTCCTCAGATCAGGAGACCAAAACTGAACACAATATTCCAGGTGAGGCCTCACCAAGGCCCTGTACAACTGCAGTAAGACCTCCCTGCTCCGATACTCAAATCCCCTCGCTATGAAGGCCAACATATCATTTGCCTTCTTCACCGCCTGCTGTACCTGCATGCCATCCTTCAATGACTGATGCACCATGACACCCAGGTCTCGTTGCACCTCCCCTTTTCCTAATCTGTCACCATTCAGATAATGATCTGCCTTCCTGTTTTTGCCCCCAAAGTGGATAACCTCACATTTATCCACATTATACTGCATCTGCCATGTATTTGCCCACTCACCTAACCTGTCCAAGTCACCCTGCAGCCTCTTAGCGTCCTCCTCACAGCTCACACCGCCACCCAGCTTAGTGTCATCTGCAAACTTGGAGATATTACACTCAATTCCTTCGGCTGAATATACTCAAGGACTGAGCCTCCACAGCCCTCTGGGGCAGAGAATTCCAAAGATTCACCAACCTCTGAGTGAAGAAATTCCTCCTCATCTCAGTCCTAAATGGCCGACCCCTTATCCTGAGACTGTGTGACCCCTGGTTCTAGACTCCCCCCAGCCCGGGGGGGAAACACCCTCCCTGCATCTACCCTGTCGAGCTCTGTAAGAATGTTTCAACGAGATCGCCTCTCATTCTTCTAAACTCCAGAGAATACCGGCCCAGTCTGCTCAATCTCTCCTCATCGGACAATCCCCCCCCACATCCCAGGAATCAGTCTGGTGAAACTTCGCTGCACTCCCTCAATGGCAAATATATCCTTCCTTAGGTAAGGAGACCAGAACTGTCCACAATACTCCCGGTGTGGTCTCACCAGGGCCCGATATAATTGCAGTAAGACGTCTTTACTCTTATACTCAAATCCTCCTGTAAAAAAGGCCAACGTACCATTTGCTTTCTTAATCACTTGCTGTACCTGCAGGTTAACTTTCAGTGATTGGTGTACAAGGACAGCCAGGTCCCTCTGAACACCAACATTTCCCAATCTCTCACCATTTAAACAATACCCTGTTTTTCAAGTTTTCCTACCAAAGTGGATAACTTCACATATCTCCACATTATACTCCATTTGCCATGTTCTTGCCCACTCACTGAGCCAGTCCATCTCCCCGTGAAGCCTCTTTGCATCCTCCTCACAACTTACATTCCCACCGAGCTTTGTACCATCAGCAAACTTGAATGTGTTGCAGAAGAACATCAGAAACAGGAGCAGGAGTCGGCCATTCGGCCTCTCGAGCCTGCTCCGCCATTCAATACGATCATGGCTGATCCGATCATGGACTCAGCTCCACTTCCCCGCCCGCTCCCCATCACCCTTCACTCCCTTATCGCTCAAAAATCTGTCTATCTCCGCCTTAAATATATTCAATGACCCAGCCTCCACAGCTCTCTGGGGCAGAGAATTCCACAGATTTACAACCCTCTGAGAGAAGAAATTCCTCCTCATCTCAGTTTTAAATGGGCGGCCCCTTATTCTAAGACCATGCCCCCTAGTTCTAGTCTCCCCCATCAGTGGAAACATCCTCTCTGCATCCACCTTGTCGAGCCCCTTCATAATCTGATACGTTTCGATAAGATCATTCTTCTGAATTCCAATGAGTAGAGGCCCAACCTCCTCAACCTTTCCTCATAAGTCAACCCCCTCATCCCCGGAATCAACCGAGTGAACCTTCTCTGAACTGCCTCCAATGCAAGTATATCCTTTCGTAAATACGGAAACCAAAACTGCACGCAGTACTCCAGGTGTGGCCTCACCAATACCCTGTATAACTGGAGCAAGACTTCCCTGCTTTTATACTCCATCCCCCTTTGCAATAAAGGCCAAGATACCATTGGCCTTCCTGATCACTTGTTGTACCTGCAGACTATCCTTTTGTGTTTCATGCACAAGGACCCCCAGGGTTGAGTTCCCTCATCCAAATCATTGATACAGATTGTAAATAGCTGGGGTCCCAGCACTGATCCCTGCGGCACCCCACTAGTTACAGCCTGCCAACCCAAAAATATCCTGTTTGTCCCTACTCTCTGTTTTCTGTCCATTAGCCAATCCTCAATCCATGCTCCTATATTACCCCCAATCCCATGAGCCCTAATTTTGTTTCGAACGTCTTGCGTGGCAACTTATCGAATGTCTTCTGAAAATCCTAAATATATTACATCCACTGGTTCCCCCTTATCAATTCTAATGTGCGTTGGTATAGTCTAGTCTGGGGGTGACAGAGGCGATGGATGAAGGTTTTGGCAGCAGAGAAGTTCAGGTCAGAAAAGAAAGACTTGCATTTAAATAGCGCCTTTCACGACCACCAATGAAGTACTTTTGGAGTGTAGTCACTGTTGTATTGTGGGAAACGCGGCAGCCAATTTGCGCACAGCAAGCTCCCACACACAGCAAAGTGATAAAGACCCGTTTATTCCTACTCTCTGTTGTCTGTCGATTAACCACTCCTCAATCCGAGTATATTACCCTCAATCCCATGAAGGTTGGCATGCAGGTACAGCAGGTGGTGAAGAAGGCAAATGGTATGTTGGCCTTCATAGCGAGAGGATTTGAGTATAGGAGCAGGGAGGTCTTACTGCAGTTGTACAGGGCCTTGGTGAGGCCTCACCTGGAATATTGTGTTCAGTTTTGGTCTCCTAATCTGAGGAAGGACGTTCTTGCTATTGAGGGAGTGCAGCAAAGGTTCACCAGACTGATTCCCGGGATGGCAGGACTGACATATGAGGAAAGACTGGATCGACTAGGCTTATATTCACTGGAGTTTAGAAGGATGAGAGGGGATCTCATAGAAACGTATAAAATTCTGACGGGACTGGACAGGTTAGATGCAGGAAGAATGTTCCCGATGTTGGGGAAGTCCAGAACCAGGGGTCACAGTCTAAGGATAAGGGGTAAGCCATTTAGGACCGAGATGAGGAGAAACTTCTTCACTCAGAGAATTGTGAACCTGTGGAATTCCCTACCACAGAGAGTTGTTGAGGCCAGTTCATTGGATATATTCAAAAGGGAGTTAGATGTGGCCCTTACGGCTAAAGGGATCAAGGGGTATGGAGAGAAAGCAGGAAAGGGATACTGAGGGAATGATCAGCCATGATCTTATTGAATGGTGGTGCAGGCTCGAAGGGCCGAATGGCCTGCTCCTGCACCTATTTTCTATGTTTATATGTTTCTCTGACCCAGATCATCTGTTTTTCTGATGCTGATTGAGGGATAAATATTGGCCCCAGGTATACTCCCCCTGCTCTTCTTCAAAATAGTGCCCTGGGATCTTTTACATCCACCTGAGTTAGCAGACGGGGCCTCGGTTTAACGTCTCCTCCAATAGACGGCACCTCCGACAGTGCGGTGCTCCCTCAGTACTGCCCCTCCGACAGTGTGGCGCTCCCTCAGTACTGCCCCTCCGACAGTGTGGCGCTCCCTCAGTACTGCCCCTCCGACAATGTGGCGCTCCCTCAGTACTGCACCTCCGACAGTGCGGTGCTCCCTCAGTACTGCCGCTCCGATAGTGTGGCGCTCCCTCAGTACTGCCCCTCCGTCAGTACGGCGCTCCCTCAGTACTGCCCCTCCGACAGCGCAGTACGACGCTCCCTCAGTACTGCCCCTCCGACAGTGCGGCACTCCCTCAGTACTGCCTCTCCGACAGTTCAGCGCTCCCTCAGTACTGCCCCTCCCACAGTGCAGTGCTCCCTCAGTACTGCCCCTCCGGCAGTGCGGCACTCCCTCAGTACTGCCCCTCCGGCAGTGCGGCACACCCTCAGTACTGTCCCTCCGGCAGTGCGGCACTCCCTCAGTACTGCCCCTCCGGCAGTGCGGCACTCCCTCAGTACTGCCCCTCCAAAAGCGCTGTACGGCGCTCCCTCAGTACTGCCCCTCCGACAGTGCGGCGCTCCCTCAGTACTGCCCCTCCGACAGTGCGGCGCTCCCTCAGTACTGCCCCTCCAACAACGCTGTACGGCGCTCCCTCAGTACTGCCCCTCCGGCAGTGCAGCACTCCCTCAGTACTGCCCCTCCGACAGTGCGGCGCTCCCTCAGTACTGCCCCTCCGACAGTGCGGCGCTCCCTCAGTACTGCCCCTCCGACAGTGCGGCACTCCCTCAGTACTGCCCCTCCGACAGCACTGTACGGTGCTCCCTCAGTACTGCACTGGGAGTGTCAGCCTAGATTTTTGAGCTCAAGTCCCTGGAGTGGGACTTGAACCCACCATCTTCTGACTCAAGGCGGGACAGTGCTGCCCACTGAACAGCGGCTTACACTCATGGATGGAGACGGGCAAAGTTGAGACGGTGGCAATGTGTGGTCTGTCGGTTATGGGGCAGGAGGCTCATTTCAAGATCAAATATGGCACTGCCAATGAAACGTTGGGGACGTGATGGTCTGTGCGTGACTCCGCCTCCTACCCGTTGGGAGAGATATACGCACCTCTGTCGGAAATCCCCGTACAGGATACGATTGGGGAAACCCTTGCGGCAAATCCTGATGCCCTCCAGCACTCCGTTGCACCTCAGTTGGTGCATGACCAAAGGGTTGTCCATCATACCTTCACAGAAAAGCAAAGAGGAGATTATCGGTCACCCACCCACAGTACTGCCCCTCCTCGTGGCTCCAGGGTGGCCTTTGCGGACAGACGGGGCAACAGACACGGAAAACGGGAGGAGAGTTAGAGAGAGGAAAAGAGAGTTTGAAGACCAGGCCCTCAAATCTACCACCGAGCTCATGGTCTACAGGGCTGTAGTGATACCCGCCCTCCTGTATGGCTCAGAGACATGGACCATGTACAGTAGACACCTCGAGTCGCTGGAGAAATACCACCAACGCTGTCTCCGCAAGATCCAGCAAATCCCCCGGGAGGACAGACGCACCAACGTTAGCGTCCTCGACCAGGCCCAACATCCCCAGCATCGAAGCACTGACCACACACTCGACCAGCTCCGCTGGGCAGGGCCACATTGTCCGCATGTCCCCCAGACACGAGACTCCCCAAAGCAAGCGCCCTACTCGGGACTCCTTCACGGCAAGCGAGCCCCAGGTGGGCAGAGGAAACGTTACAAGGGACACACCCTCAAAGCCCTCCCTGATAAAGTGCAACATCCCCACCGACACCTGGGAGTCCCTGGGCCCAAAGACCAGTCCCGCCCTAAGTGGAGGAAGTGCATCCGGGAGGGCGCTGAGCACCTCGAGTCTCGTCGCCGAGAGCGTGCAGAAAGCAAGCGCAGGCAGCGGAAGGAGCGTGCGGCAAACCAGTCCCACCCTCCCCTTCCCTCAACCACTGTCTGTCCCACCTGTGACAGGGACTGTGGTTCCCGTATTGGGCTGTTCAGCCACCTGAGGACTCACGTTAAGAGTGGAAGCAAGTCTTCCTCGATTCCGAGGGACTGACTGATTCCTTCAGAGGGAGTCTCCCCATCAGGGACCCCTTTTAAAGAGGGAATATTGACGGTTTAGGGTGATACACTTGACATTTTTTAGGATTTTGAAAGGAATGGATAAGTTGGATAGAGAGCAATGTAACCTGCTGGTGGGAGAGACTCGGAGTAGGGGCGGGCATCCCCTTAAAATCAGAGCCAGCCCGTTGTGGAGCGGTTAGCAAAACACTTCGTCACACACGGTGGGAGCAATGTGGAACTCTCGCCCACATAAAGCAGCAAGAATCTGGGCTCAATTCATCATTTAAATCTAAGTGCCTGGGTATCAGGCTCGAGGGGCTGAATGGGCCTCCTCCTGTTCCTGTGTAACGGGCTCGAGGGGCTGAATGGGGCCTCCTCCTGTTCCTGTGTAACAGGGCTCGAGGGGCTGAATGGGCCTCCTCCTGTTCCTGTGTAACAGGCTCGAGGGGCTGAATGGGCCTCCTCCTGTTCCTGTGTAACAGGCTCGAGGGGCCGAATGGGCCTCCTCCTGTTCCTGTGTAACAGACTCGAGGGGCTGAATGGGCCTCCTCCTGTTCCTGTGTAACAGGCTCGAGGGGCCGAATGGGCCTCCTCCTGTTCCTGTGTAACAGGCTCGAGGGGCTTAATGGGCCTCCTCCTGTTCCTGTGTAACAGGCTCGAGGGGCTTAATGGGCCCTCCTCCTGTTCCTGTGTCACAGGCTCGAGGGGCTTAATGGGCCCTCCTCCTGTTCCTGTGTAACAGACTCGAGGGGCTGAATGGGCCTCCTCTTGTTCCTGTGTAACAGGCTCGAGGGGCTGAATGGGCCCTCCTCCTGTTCCTGTGTAACAGGCTCGAGGGGCTGAATGGGCCTCCTCCTGTTCCTGTGTAACAGACTCGAGGGGCTGAATGGGCCTCCTCCTGTTTCTGTGTAACAGGCTCGAGGGGCTGAATGGGACTCCTCCTGTTCCTGTGTAACGGGCTCGAGGGGCTTAATGGGCCCTCCTCCTGTTCCTGTGTAACAGGCTCGAGGGGCTGAATGGGCCTCCTCCTGTTCCTGTGTAACGGGCTCGAGGGGCTGAATGGGCCTCCTCCTGTTCCTGTGTAACAGGCTCGAGGGGCTGAATGGGACTCCTCCTGTTCCTGTGTAACGGGCTCGAGGGGCTGAATGGGCCTCCTCCTGTTCCTGTGTAACAGGCTCGAGGGGCTGAATGGGACTCCTCCTGTTCCTGTGTAACGGGCTCGAGGGGCTGAATGGGCCTCCTCCTGTTCCTACCTGGAATTTTCCGTTCATTAGGAATTATACATCTGACAAAGTGAGGGTGAGTTGATCGAAGGTTTGCCATCAGCTTGTTGAGATTCTCCTGCAAGGATAAAGAAAAGGTATCAAACGGCGATTCGATACGAGTTCCACCTCGAGCCCTCTGTCGCCTCCCGACTCCCCGAAGCCTCTCCACCGCCTGCAAGACACGAGTCAGGAGTGTGATGGGGAACTTTGCCCGGGATGAGTTGCAGCCTCCAACAAAACACTCGAGAAGCTCGACGCCATCCAGGACAAAGCAGCCCCGCTCGATGGGCCACGCCACCCACCACCTCCTCCGACACTCACTCCCTCCACCACCGGCGCCCCCTGGCTGCAGTGCGCACCGCGGCAACTCGCCTCTCCAAGCCCGCGGCTGTTTCGGGTCAAGTCGGCCGAGGGACCCACGGTGCAGAAGCCATTTGCACCGAATCCAATTGCGGTTCACCAACCAGCTACGAGCAAACCACGAGAGGACACCACCAACGTTAAAACTTCCAACACACACACACACACACACACACACACACAAGTCGACCATGACGCCAAATTCCCCGTCCCCAGCAGTCCGGCGAAGAACTGACCAACTCACCCGCACCCACACCAAGACGATCGACAAGGGAGCGAAAGGCCCCCCAGGTCGTCTCACCCTGTAAATGAGTGCACTATTGACTTTTGGGCGAGGCGTGGGGGGGTGGGGGGGGGGGAGTGATGTTATGTATGCAATCCGATGGAACCAGCATTCTACTGCCACCAAGAGGGCGCATCTGTTGGCGTCCCAGGCGATCCCAGCGTCCCTTGGGAGCGCTGTATCATGAGCCGGCCTCCCATGCTGTTGCAGCACGCTGGAGTCAGACGACAGAGACAAAGGCCGCACTGACTCAAGTCGACAGTGCTGACCCACGTTGCTGTAGTCGAGACAATCACAGGCACGATGCAGGACAAGGCAGCCCACTTCATCGGCACCCCCACCCACCTTCGGCTTTCACTCCCTCCACCACCTCCAGCATTTATTGCCCATTCCTAATTGCCCCTCGAGAAGGTGGCGGTGAGCCTCCTTCTTGAACCGCTGCAGTCCCGTGTGGTGAAGGTGCTCCCACAGTGCTGTTAGGGAGGGAGTTCCAGGATTGTGACCCAGCGACGATGAAGGAACGGCCGATATATTTCCAAGTCGAGGGATGGTGTGTGACTGGGAGGGGAACGTGGAGGAGGTGGTGTTCCCATGCGCCTGCTGCCCTTGTCCTTCTGGGCGGGTAGAGGTCGCGGGTTTGGGAGGTGTTGCCGAAGAAGCCTTGGCGAGTTGCCGCGGTGCATCTTGTCGACGGTGCACACTGCAGCCAGGGGGCGCCGGTGGTGGAGGGAGTGAGTGAGTGTCGGAGGTGGTGGAGGGAGTGAGTGTCGGAGGTGGTGGAGGGAGTGATTGTCGGAGGTGGTGGAGGGAGTGAGTGTCGGAGGTGGTGGAGGGAGTGAGTGTCGGAGGTGGTGGAGGGAGTGAGTGTTGAAGGTGGTGGGTAGTGTGGCCGATCGAGCGGCCTGCTTTGTCCTGGAGCTTCTCGAGTGTTGTTGGAGCTGCAACTCATCCAGGCGATCCCGAGTATGGAGGGTGGCCGGTTCTGTTACCAAGAGAGGTGTTACTGTGTGCGCGAGAACGTGATGTCCCACTTACCCTGTGCAGGGCAGATACGGTCTGGAAGGAAGACCCCTTCTTCTTTGTCCCCTTCTTCTGCTCCGTCACTGAAACAGATAAACACAACAAAATCAGTTGTCACGACAGAGTAAAGCTCCCTCCACACTGTCCCGTCACACACTCCCAGGGCAGGTACAGTACGGGGTTAGATACAGAGTAAAGCTCCCTCTACACTGTCCCATCAAACACTCCCAGGGCAGGTACAGCACGGGGTTAGATACAGAGTAAAGCTCCCTCTACAATGTCCCATCAAACACTCCCAGGGCAGGTACAGCACGGGGTTAGATACAGAGTAAAGCTCCCTCTACACTGTCCCATCAAACACTCCCAGGGCAGGTACAGGGGGTTAGATACAGAGTAAGGCTCCCTCTACACTGTCCCATCAAACACTCCCAGGGCAGGTACAGGGGGTTAGATACAGAGTAAAGTTCCCTCTACAATGTCCCATCAAACACTCCCAGGGCAGGTACAGCACGGGGTTAGATACAGAGTAAAGCTCCCTCTACACTGTCCTATCAAACACTCCCAGGGCAGGTACAGGGGGTTAGATACAGAATAAAGCTCCCTCGACACTGTCCCATCAAACACTCCCAGGGCAGGTACAGCACGGGGTTAGATACAGAGTAAAGCTCCCTCTACACTGTCCCATCAAACACTCCCAGGGCAGGTACAGCACGGGTTAGATACAGAGTAAAGCTCCCTCTACACTGTCCCATCAAACACTCCCAGGGCAGGTACAGCACGGGGTTAGATACAGAGTAAAGCTCCCTCTATACTGTCAGTACGGCAGTGTCGGAGGGGCAGTACTGAGGGAACGCCGCACTGTCGGAGGGGCAGTACTGAGGGAGCACCGCACTGTCGGAGGGGCAGTACTGAGGGAGCGCCACACTGTCGGAGGGGCAGTACTGAGGGAGCACCGCACTGTCGGAGGGGCAGTACTGAGGGAGCACCGCACTGTCGGAGGGGCAGTACTGAGTGAGCGCCGCACTGTCGGAGGGGCAGTACTGAGGGAGCACCGCACTGTTGGAGGGGCAGTACTGAGGGAGCGCCGCACTGTCGGAGGGGCAGTACTGACGGAGCGCCGCACTGTCGGAGGGGCAGTACTGAGAGAGCGCCGCACTGTCGGAGGGGCAGTACTGAGGGAGCGCCGCACTGTCGGAGGGACATGACTGAAGGAGCGCCGCACTGTCGGAGGGGCAGTACTGAGGGAGCGCCGCACTGTCGGAGGGGCAGTACTGAGGGAGCGCCGCACTGTCGGAGGGACATGACTGAGGGAGCGCTTGCACTGTCGGAGGGGCAGTACTGAGGGAGCGCCGCACTGTCGGAGGGGCAGTACTGAGGGAGCCCCGCACTGTCGGAGGGGCAGTACTGAGGGAGCGCCGCACTGTCGGAGGGGCAGTACTGAGGGAGCGCCGCACTGTCAGAGGTGCAGTACTGAGGGAGCCCCGCACTGTCGGAGGGGCAGTACTGAGGGAGTGCCGCACTGTCGGACATGCCATCTATCGGAGGAGACGTTAAACCGAGGCCCCGTCTGCTCTCTCGGGTGGATGTATAAGGTCCCGGGGCACTATTTGGAAGAAGAGCAGGGGGAGTTCTCCCCGGTGTCCTGGGGCCAATATTTATCCCTCAATCAACATAACAAAAACAGATTATCTGGGTCATTGTCACATTGTTGTTTTTGGGAGATTGCTGTGCGCAAATTGTCTGCCGCGTTTCCCACATTGCAACAGTGACTACACTCCAAAAGTACTTCATTGGCTGTAAAGCGCATTGGGACGTCCGGTGGTCGTGAAAGGCGCTATATAAATGCAAGTCTTTCTTTCTTTCATTCCAGTAAACCTACGCTGTTCTCCCTCAAAGGCCAATGTATGCTTGCTGAGGTGCACAGAGCTAGGTCATCGGTGATCAGGTAGGGTCGAGGGTCACCGTTGGGCCGAGGGTCATTACTGGGTCAAGGTTCGTTGTTGGGTCAAGGTTCACTGTTGGGTCAAGGATCACGGTTGGGTCAAGGATCACGGTTGGGTCAAGGATCACGGTTGGGTCAAGGATCACGGTTGGGTCAAGGATCATGGTTGGGTCAAGGGTCATGTTTGAACCAACGGTCATGGTTGCGCCAAGGGTCATGATTGGGTCAAGGGTCGCAGTTCGGCCAAGGGTCACTGTCAGGTCAAGCACCCACCAGAATCGGCTCCAGCGTAGTTGGCGAAGAGATTGGCCAAGATCTTCATGGAGGACTTCTGGTAGAGGCCAACCACCGTCTCATTCAGCGGGTCCTTGTTCTTCTGGAGCCAGCCCGAGATGTTGTAGTCCACCGTGCCCGCGTAGTGCATCAGCGCAAAGTGGGCCTCAGGCTTCCCCTTGACCACTCGTGGTTTCTGGAAGTTGGCCGACTTGCCCAGGTGGTTGTCGTAGAGTTTGGCCTTGAAGGTCATGTCGCTGGCCTTGGGAAACATGCACTCCTCCTCCAGGATGGACATGATGCCCATGGGCTGTGGGGGGAGAGAGGGGGAGTGTGAGAGAGGGAGGGAGGGAGGGAGAGGGGGAGAGGGAGGGGGAGAGTGAGAGAGGGAGGGAGAGAGTGAGAGGGGGGGGAGAGAGAGAGAGGGGGAGGGAGAGAGCGAGGGAGAGGGAGGAGGGAGAGAGAGAGAGGGAGTGAGAGAGGGAGATAGAGAGAGGGAGAGTGTGAGGGAGAGAGGGAGAGAGAGAGAGAAGGAGAGGGGGAGAGTGTGAGGAAGGGAGGGAGAGTGAGAGAGAGTGTGTGAGGAAGATAGTGAGAGAGGGGGGGAGAGAGGGAGGGAGAGAGGGAGGGAGAGAGAGAGAGGGAGAGGGAGGGAGGGAGAGGGAGAGAGAGGGAGAGGGAGGGAGGGAGGGAGAGAGTGAGAGAGGGAGTGAGAGAGGGAGATAGAGAGAGGGAGAGTGGGAGGGAGGGAGGGAGAGAGAGAGAGAAGGAGAGGGGGAGAGTGTGAGAGAGGGAGGGAGGGAGAGAGGGAGGGAGTGAGAGAGGGAGGGAGGGAGAGAGGGAGAGTGACAGAGAGATAGTGTGAGGGAGAGGGAGGGAGGGAGGGAGGTAGAGAGAGGGAGAGTGTGGGGGAGGGAGCAAGCAAGGGAGGGAGAGTGAGAGAGAGTGAGAGGGGGAGGGAGTGAGAGAGGGAGAGGGAGGGAGCCTTGGGGAACATGCACTGCTCCTCCATAAAGGATTGGGAGAGAGACGGGTGGATCGGGAGAGGGATGGGTGGATCGGGAGAGGGACGGGTGGATCGGGAGAGGGATGGGTGAATCGGGAGAGGGACGGGTGGATCGGGAGAGGGATGGGTGGATCGGGAGAGGGACGGGTGGATCAGGAGAGGGACGGGTGGATCAGGAGAGGGACGGGTAGATCGGGAGAGGGATGGGTGGATCGGGAGAGGGACGGGTGGATCGGGAGAGGGACGGGTGGATCGGGAGAGGGACGGGTGGATCGGGAGATCAGAATTGAGAGAAGGACATGAGGACCTCCTAGAGACACACCTTCTCAATGAGGTCTATACAAGCCTGGAGGTCCATGCCGAAATCGATGAACTCCCACTCGATGCCCTCCTTCTTGTATTCCTCCTGCTCCAGGACGAACATGTGGTGATTGAAAAACTGTTGCAGCTTCTCATTGGTGAAGTTGATGCAGAGCTGCTCAAAGCTGTTGAACTGAGAACCAGAGAGAATCCCACGTTATTTCCCCATTAAAGTCTTCCGTTAGCCCCCCCGTCCGAACTCGCACCAAGTCCCGTTCCCCCATCACCCCGTGTGCTCGCTGACCGACATTGGCTCCCGCTCCGAAAACGCCTCCATTTTAACATTCGCCCCAATCTTTTGTTGTCAAATGTCTCCGAACCCTAACCCCAACCCTAACTCATCCCCCTGTTGTACCTGCCCTAGGAGTGTTTCATAGGACAGTGTAGAGGGAGCTTTACTCTGTATCTAACCCCCTGTACCTGCCCTGGGAGTGTTTGATGGGACAGTGTAGAGGGAGCTTTACTCTGTATCTAACCCCCTGTACCTGCCATGGGAGTGTTTGATGGGACAGTGTAGAGGGAGCTTTACTCTGTATCTAATCCCATGCTGTACCTGCCCTGGGAGTGTTTGATGGGACAGTGTAGAGGGAGCTTTACTCTGTATCTAACCCCCTGTACCTGCCCTGGGAGTGTTAGATGGGACAGTGCAGAGGGAGCTTTACTCTGTATCTAACCCCCTGTACCTGCCCTGGGAGTGTTAGATGGGACAGTGTAGAGGGAGCTTTACTCTGTATCTAACCCCCTGTACCTGCCCTGGGAGTGTTTGATGGGACAGTGTAGAGGGAGCTTTACTCTGTATCTAACCCCGTGCTGTACCTGCCCTGGGAGTGTTTGATGGGACAGTGTAGAGGGAGCTTTACTCTGTATCTAACCCCGTGCTGTACCTGCCCTGGGAGTGTTGGGTGGGATGATGACGATATGTTTAAGGGATGAGGTTAATACTCACGTCAAAGATCTCAAACCCCGCGATGTCCAACACACCGATGAAGTACTGTCTCGGGAGTTTGGTTTCCAGGGATTGGTTGATCCTAAAAACCATCCAGTTGAACATTTTCTCATAGACGGACTTGGCCAACGCTCCAGTTGAGTAGGACACCTATTGGAGATTGAGTAAACGTCAGATTGTGTTATCTGGGGTGAGGGTTGGGGTGTATGAGTTTTTGGGGGAGCTGGTATAGGGATTGGGATTTGGATAGGGTTTGGAATGTTTGCGCTAAGGATAAGGATGTATTTATTATTCGTTCTCGGGCGTCGCTGGCAAGCATGGGCATTTATTGCCCATCCCTAATTGCCCCTGGAGAAGGTGGTGGTGAGCCGCCTTCTTGAACCGCTGCAGTCCGTGTGGGGAAGGTGCTCCCACAGTGCTGTTAGGGAGGGAGTTCCAGGATTGTGACCCAGCGACGATGGAGGAACGGCCGATATATTTCCAAGTCGAGGGATGGTGTGTGACTGGGAGGGGAACGTGGAGGAGGTGGTGTTCCCATGGACCTGCTGCCCTTGTCCTTCTAGGGGGTAGAGGTCGCGGGTTTGGGAGGTGTTGCCGAAGAAGCCTTGGCGAGTTGCCGCAGTGCGTCTTGTAGACGGTGCACACTGCAGCCAGGGGGCGCCGGTGGTGGAGGGAGTGAGTGTTGAAGGTGGTGGGTAACGTGTCGATCGAGCGGGGCTGCTTTGTCCTGGATGGTGTCGAGCTTCTCGAGTGTTGCTGGAGCTGCAACTCATCCAGGCAAAGTGGGGAGTGTTCCCTCACACTCCTGACTTGTGTCTTGTAGACGGTGGAGAGGCTTTGGGGAGTCGGGAGGTGAGACACTCGCCGCAGAATACCCAGCCTCTGACCCACTCTTGTGGCCACAGTATTTATGTGTCTGGTCCAGTTAAGTTTCTGGTCAATGGTGACCCCCAGGATGTTGAGGGTGGGGGATTCGGCCATGGTAATGCCGCTGAATGTCAAGGGGATTTTTAAATGGGCGGCCCCTTATTCTAAGACCATGCCCCCTAGTTCTAGTCTCCCCCATCAGTGGGAACATCCTCTCTGCATCCACCTTGTCGAGCCCCCTCATAATCTGACACGTTTCGATAAGATCACCTCTCATTCTTCTGAATTCCAATGAGTAGAGGCCCAACCTCCTCAACCTTTCCTCATAAGTCAACCCCCTCATCCCCGGAATCAACCGAGTGAACCTTCTCTGAACTGCCTCCAAAGCAAGTGTATCCTTTCGTAAATACGGAGACCAAAACTGCACGCAGTACTCCAGGTGTGGCCTCACCAATACCCTGTATAACTGGAGCAAGATTTCCCTGCTTTTATACTCCATCCCCTTTGCAATAAAGGCCAAGGTTCCATTGGCCCTTCCTGATCACTTGCTGTACCTGCAGACTAACCTTTTGTGTTTCGTGTAAGTGTAGGTTCACGAGGTTAATGAGGAGGAAAAACTGAGATGACGAGGAATTACTTCTCTCAGAAATCTGTGGAATTCTCTGCCCCAGAGAGCTGTGGAGGCTGGGTCATTGAATAAATATAAGGTGGAGATAGACAGATTTTTGAGCGATAAGGGAGTGAAGGGTTATGGGGAGCGGGCGGGGAAGTGGAGCTGTGTCAACCAGGACTGGACCATTGACGGTAGAAGATTGGACATTGACCTGCCCTGGGAGTGTTTGATGGGACAGTGTAGAGGGAGCTTTACTCTGTATCTAACCCCGTGCTGTACCTGCCCTGGGAGTGTTTGATGGGACAGTGTAGAGGGAGCTTTACTCTGTATCTAACCCCCTGTACCTGCCCTGGGAGTGTTTGATGGGACAATGTAGAGGGAGCTTTACTCTGTATCTAACCCCCTGTACCTGCCCTGGGAGTGTTTGATGGGACAGTGTAGAGGGAGCTTTACTCTGTATCTAACCCCCTGTACCTGCCCTGGGAGTGTTTGATGGGACAGTGTAGAGGGAGCTTTACTCTGTATCTAACCCCGTGCTGTACCTGTCCTGGGAGTGTTTGATGGGACAGTGCAGAGGGAGCTTTACTCTCTATCTAACCTGTGCTGTGCCTGCCCTGGGAGTGTTTGATGGGACAGTGTAGAGGGAGCTTTACTCTGTATCTAACCCCGTGCTGTATCTGCCTTGGGAGTGTTTGATGGGACAGTGTAGAGGGAGCTTTACTCTGTATCTAACCCCGAGCTACACCTGCCCTGGGGGTGTTTGATGGGACAGCGTACAGGGAGCTTTACTCTGTATCTAACCCCCTGTACCTGCCCGGGGAGTGTTTGATGGGACAGTGTAGATGGAGCTTTACTCTGTATCTAACCCCCTGTACCTGCCCTGGGAGTGTTTGATGGGACAGTGTAGAGGCAGCTTTACACAGAAACATTGAAACATAGAAAATAGGTGCATGAGCAGGCCATTCAGCCCTTCGAGCCTGCACCGCCATTCAATGAGTTCATGGCTGAACATGAAACTTCAGTACCCACTTCCTGCTTTCTCGCCATACCCCTTGATCCCCCGAGTAGTAAGGACTTCATCTAACTCCCTTTTGAATATATTTAGTGAATTGGCCTCAACTACTTTCTGTGGTAGAGAATTCCACAGGTTCACAATTCTCTGGGTGAAGAAGTTTCTCCTCATCTCGGTCCTAAATGGCTTACCCCTTATCCTCAGACTGTGACCCCTGGTTCTGGACTTCCCCAACATTGGGAACACACTTCCCGCATCTAACCTGTCTAAACCCGTCAGAATTTTAAACGTTTCCATGAGGTCCCCTCTCATTCTTCTGAACTCCAGTGAATACAAGCCCAGTTGATCCAGTCTTTCTTGATAGGTCAGTCCCGCCATCCCAGGAATCAGTCTGGTGAATCTTCGCTGCACTCCCTCAATAGCAAAAATGTCCTTCCTCAAGTTAGGAGACCAAAACTGTACACAATACTCCAGGTGTGGCCTCACCAAGGCCCTGTACAACTGTAGCAACACCTCCCTGCCCCTGTACTCAAATCCCCTCGCTATGAAGGCCAACATGCCATTTGCTTTCTTAACCGCCTGCTGTACCTGCATGCCAACCTTCAATGACTGATGTACCATGACACCCAGGTCTCTTTGCACCTCCCCTTTTCCTAATCTGTCACCGTTCAGATAATAGTCTGTCTCTCTGTTTTTACCACCAAAGTGGATAACCTCACATTTATCCACATTATACTTCATCTGCCATGCATTTGCCCACTCACCTAACCTATCCAAGTCACTCTGCAGCCTCATAGCATCCTCCTCGCAGCTCACACTGCCACCCAACTTAGTGTAATCCGCAATACTCTGTATCTAACCCCCTGTACCTGCCCTGGGAGTGTTTGATGGGACAGTATCGAGGGAGCTTTACTCTGTATCGAACCCGTGCTTTACCTGCCCTGGGAGTGTTTGATGGGACAGTGTATGGGGAGTTTTACTCTCTATCTAACCCGTGCTGTACCTGCCCTGGGAGTGTTTGATGGGACAGTGTAGGGGGAGTTTTACTCTCTATCTAACCCGTGCTGTACCTGCCCTGGGAGTGTTTAATGGGACAGTGTAGAGGGAGCTTTACTCTGTATCTAACCCCGTGCAGTACCTGCAATGGGAGTGTTTGATGGAACAGTGTAAAAGGAACTTTACTCTGTATCTAACCCATGCTGGACCTGCCCTGGGAGTGTTTGATGGGACAGTGAAGAAGGAGCTTTACTCTGTATCTAACCCTGTGCTTTACCTGTCCTGGGAGTGTATGATGGGACAGTGTAGAGGGAGCTTTACTCTGTATCTAACCCGTGCTGTACCTGCCCTGGGAGTGTTTGATAGGACAGCGTAGAGGGGAGCTTTACTCTGTATCTAACCCGTGCTGTACCTGCCCTGGGAGTGTTTGATGGGACGGTGTAGAGGGAGCTTTCCTCTGTATCTAACCCCCTGTACCTGCCCTGGGAGTGTTTGATGGGACAGTGTAGGGGGAGTTTTACTCTCTATCTAACCCGTGCTGTACCTGCCCTGGGAGTGTTTGATGGGGCAGTGTCGAGGGAGCTTTACTCTGTATCTAACCCCCTGTACCTGCCCTGGGAGTGTTTGATGGGACAGTGTAGAGGGAGCTTTACTCTGTATCTAACCCGTGCTGTACCTGCCCTGGGAGTGTTTGATGGGACAGTGTAGAGGGAGCTTTACTCTGTATCTAACCCGTGCTGTACCTGCCCTGGGAGTGTTTGATAGGACAGCGTAGAGGGGAGCTTTACTCTGTATCTAACCCGTGCTGTACCTGCCCTGGGAGTGTTTGATGGGACGGTGTAGAGGGAGCTTTCCTCTGTATCTAACCCCATGCTGCACCTGCCCTGGGAGTGTTTGATGGGACAGTGTAGAGGGAGCTTTACTCTGTATCTAACCCCCTGTACCTGCCCGGGGAGTGTTTGATGGGACAGTGTGGATGGAGCTTTACTCTGTATCTAACCCCCTGTACCTGCCCTGGGAGTGTTTGATGGGACAGTGTAGAGGCAGCTTTACATAGAAATATTGAAACATAGAAAATAGGTGCAGGAGCAGGCCATTCAGCCCTTCGAGCCTGCACCGCCATTCAATGAGTTCATGGCTGAACATGAAACTTCAGTACCCACTTCCTGCTTTCTCGCCATACCCCTTGATCCCCCGAGTAGTAAGGACTTCATCTAACTCCCTTTTGAATATATTTAGTGAATTGGCCTCAACTACTTTCTGTGGTAGAGAATTCCACAGGTTCACCACTCTCTGGGTGAAGAAGTTTCTCCTCATCTCGGTCCTAAATGGCTTACCCCTTATCCTCAGACTGTGACCCCTGGTTCTGGACTTCCCCAACATTGGGAACATACTTCCCGCATCTAACCTGTCTAAACCCGTCAGAATTTTAAACGTTTCCATGAGGTCCCCTCTCATTCTTCTGAACTCCAGTGAATACAAGCCCAGTTGATCCAGTCTTTCTTGATAGGTCAGTCCCGCCATCCCGGGAATCAGTCTGGTGAATCTTCGCTGCACTCCCTCAATAGCAAAAATGTCCTTCCTCAAGTTAGGAGACCAAAACTGTACACAATACTCCAGGTGTGGCCTCACCAAGGCCCTGTACAACTGTAGCAACACCTCCCTGCCCCTGTACTCAAATCCTTCGCTATGAAGGCCAACATGCCATTTGCTTTCTTAACCGCCTGCTGTACCTGCATGCCAACCTTCAATGACTGACGTACCATGACACCCAGGTCTCGTTGCACCTCCCCTTTTCCTAATCTGTCACCGTTCAGATAATAGTCTGTCTCTCTGTTTTTACCACCAAAGTGGATAACCTCACATTTATCCACATTATACTTCATCTGCCATGCATTTGCCCACACACCTAACCTATCCAAGTCACTCTGCAGCCTCATAGCATCCTCCTCGCAGCTCACACTGCCACACAACTTAGTGTCATCCGCAATACTCTGTATCTAACCTCCTGTACCTGCCCTGGGAGTGTTTGATGGGACAGTGTAGAGGGAGCTTTACTCTGAATCTGACGCTGTGCTGTACCTGCCCTGGGAGTGTTTGATGGGACATTGTAGAGGGAGCTTTACTCTGTATCTAACCCCCTGTACCTGCCCTGGGAGTGTTTGATGGGTCAGTATCGAGGGAGCTTTACTCTGTATCGAACCCGTGCTTTACCTGCCCTGGGAGGGTTTGATGGGACAGTGTAGGGGGAGTTTTACTCTCTATCTAACCCGTGCTGTACCTGCCCTGGGAGTGTTTGATGGGACAGTGTCGAGGGAGCTTTACTCTGTATCTAACCCCGTGCAGTACCTGCAATGGCAGTGTTTGATGGGACAGTGAAGAAGGAGCTTTACTCTGTATCTAACCCTGTGCTTTACCTGTCCTGGGAGTGTATGATGGGACAGTGTAGGGGGAGCTTTACTCTCTATGTAACCCGTGCTGTACCTGCCCTGGGAGTGTTTGATGTGACAGTGTAGAGGGAGCTTTACTCTGTATCTAACCCCGTGTTGTACCTGCACTGGGAGTGTTTGTTCGGACGGTGTAGAGGGAGCTTTACTTTGTATCTAACCCCCTGTACCTGCCCTGGGAGTGTTTGATGGGACAGTGTCGAGGGAGCTTTACTCTGTATCTAACCCCCTGTACCTGCCCTGGGAGTGTTTGATGGGACAGTGCAGAGGGAGCTTTACTCTGTATCTAACCCGTGCTGTACCTGCCCTGGGAGTGTTTGATATGACAGTGTAGAGGGAGCTTTACTCTGAATCTAACTCCGTGTTGTACCTGCCCTGCGAGTGTTTGCTGGGGAAGTGTAGAGGGAGCTTTACTCTGCATCTAACCTCGTGCTGTACCTTCCCTTGGAGTGTTTGATGGGACAGTGTAAAAGGAGCTTTACTCTGTATCTAACCCATGCTGTACCTGCCCTGGGAGTGTTTGATCGGACAATGTAGAGGGAGCTTTACTCTGTATGTAACTCGTGCTGTACCTGCCCTGGGAGTGCTTGATGGGACAGTGTAGAGGGAGCTTTACTCTGTATCTAACCCCCTGTACCTGCCCTGGGAGTGCTTGATGGGACAGTGTAGAGGAAGCTTTACTCTGTATCTAACCCCGTGCTGTACCTGCCCTGGGAGTGTTTGATGGGACAGTGTCGAGGGAGCTTTACTCTGTATCTAACCCCCTGTACCTGCCCTGGGAGTGTTTGATGGGACAGTGTAGAGGGAGCTTTACTCTGAATCTAACCCCGTGCTGTACCTGCCCTGCGAGTGTTTGATCGGACAGTGTAGAGGGAGCTTTACTCTGTATCTAACCCCGTGCTGTACCTGTCCTGGGAGTGTTTGATGGGACAGTGTAGAGGGAACTTTACTCTGAATCTAACCCCGTGCTGTACCTGTCCTGGGAGTGTTTGATGGGACAGTGTAGAGGGAGCTTTACTCTGTATCTAACCCCCTGTACCTGCCCTGGGAGTGTTTGATGGGGCAGTGTAGAGGGAGCTTAACTCTGTATCTAACCCCGTGCTGCACCTGTCCTGGGAGTGTTTGATGGGACAGTGTAGAGGGAGCATTACTCTGTATCTAACCCCCTGTACCTGCCCTGGGAGTGTTTGATGGGACTGTGTAGAGGGAGCTTTACTCTGTATCTAACCCCCTGTACCTGCACTGGGTGTGTTTGATGGGGCAGTGTCGAGGGAGTTTTACTCTGTATCTAACCCCCTGTACCTGCCCTGGGAGTGTTTGATGGGACAGTGTAGAGGAAGCTTTACTCTGTATCTAACCCCCTGTACCTGCCCTGGGAGTGTTTGATGGGACAGTGTAGAGGGAGCTTTACTCTGTATCTAACGCCGTGCTGTACCTGCCCTGGGAGTGTTTGATGGGACAGTGTAGAGGGAGCTTTACTCTGTATCTAACCCCGTGCTGTACCTGCCCTGGGAGTGTTTGATGGGGCAGTGTAGAGGGAGCTTTACTCTGTATCTAACCCCGTGCTGTACCTGCCCTGGGAGTGTTTGATCAGACGGTGTAGAGGGAGCTTTACTCTGTATCTAACCCCCTGTACCTGCCCTGGGAGTGTGTGATGGGACAGTGTAGAGGGAGCTTTACTCTGTATCTAACCCGTGCTGTACCTGCCCTGGGAGTGTTTGATAGGACAGCGTAGAGGGAGCTTTACTCTGTATCTAACCCCCTGTACCTGCCCTGGGAGTGTTTGATAGGACAGCGTAGAGGGAGCTTTACTCTGTATCTAACCCCCTGTACCTGCCCTGGGAGTGTGTGATGGGACAGCGTAGAGGGAGCTTTACTCTGTATCTAACCCCCTGTACCTGCCCTGGGAGTGTTTGATGGGACAGTGTAGAGGGAACTTTACTCTGTATCTAAACCGTGCTGTACCTGCTCTGGGAGTGCTTGATGGGACAGTGTAGAGGGAGCTTTACTCTGTATCTAACCCCGTGCTGTACCTGCCCTGGGAGTGTTTGATGGGACAGTGTAGAGGGAGCTTTACTCTGTATCTAACCCCCTGTACATGCCCTGGGAGTGTTTGATGGGACGGTGTAGAGGGAGCTTTACTCTGTATCTAACCCCGTGCTGTACCTGCCCTGGGATTGTTTGATGGGACAGTGTAGAGGGAGCTTTACTCTGTATCTAACCCCCTGTACCTGCCCTGGGAGTGTTTGATGGGACAGTGTAGAGGGAGCTTTACTCTGTATCTAACCCCCTGTACCTGCCCTGGGAGTGTTTGATGGGACGGTGTTGGGGGAGGGCTCCCAGGGATGTTGAAGATCGGACGTGTACCTGTTGAACATTCTGGCCCTTGGTGACGTACTCATTGCCCACTTTGACTCGGGGATGACACAATCCTTTCAGGAGATCGGCCGAGTTCAATCCCATCAGATAGGCTGACTTATCCGCCTCTGGGAACAAAGGAAGACACGATAGCAGAGTGAGGAAAAAAAGAGAGAATATGAGATAGCCACAAAACACAAGCCTTGGGGCTCAAAGGCCCCAAACATCTGGGATACGCACCAGCTCCTTGCCAGTGATCCAACGGGAAATTTCCCATCTCTTCTTTCCATCCCACCTCCAAGCACCAAAAATCTCTCCCTCCCTCCCTCTGTCCCACATTCGCCCCTCAATGCCTCTGTCCCACATACCTCCTTCTATCTCCCACTGCCCTTGCTACACCCCTCCCTCCCATCCTACAACCGACTTCCCTCTCCCTCCGCCCTCCCTCCTTCCCCAAGTGAAATGGAGACACACCTCCTACCCCAACTTATTCTTCATCAGAAATCTCGGAGGCAAATCGGTGCAACTCCTCGTTTTCACACCCCATTGCCTTCCTCCACCTCCATTCCTTCTCCCGACCATTTAAATCCCTCCCTCTCCTCCACTCCCTCACCCTCCATATCTCTCCCCCACCCTCCCTCTCCCCCTCTCCCCCACCCTCCCTCTCTCCACCTCCCTCTCTCCCTCTCCATCCCTCTCCCCCTCTCCCCCACCCTCCCTACCTCTCTCCCTCCCTCCCTCTTTCCCTACCATCCATTGCGCCTCCCTCGCTCTCTCCCTCTCCCTCCCTCTCCCCCTCCCCCTCGCACTCCCTCCCTCCCTCTCCTCCCCCACTCCCTCTCTCCCTCCCTCTCTCTCTCTACCATCCATTGCCCCTCCCTCCGTCTCCCACTCTCCCCCACCCTCCCTCTCTCCACCTCCCTCCTCCTTTCCCTCCCTCTCCGCCTCCACTTCCCTCCTCCCTCCCCTCCCCCTCACCTCCCCACTATCACGGCACTCGCTCAAAGTCGCCTCCGCCTCCCTCCCCCTCCCCCTCCCCCTCCTTCTCTCTCCCTCTCTCCCCTCCCTCCCCCTCCCCCTCCCCCTCCCCCTCCTTCTCTCTCCCTCTCTCCCCTCCCTCCCCCTCTCCCTCCACCTCCCCCTCCCCTCCCCACTATCAGAGTTCCCCTCCCCCTATACCTCCTTCTCCCTCCATACCACTCCCCCTCCCTCCCTCCTCCTCTCACCCTCCCCTCCCCCTCCCTCCTCCCCCTCCCTCCCTCTCCCCCTCCACTCTCCCTCCCGCTCCCCTCCCCTCTCCCTCCCCCTCCCCTCCCCACTATCTCAGCTCTCAGAGCCCTCCGCCTCCCCCACCCCCCCACCCCGCCGACGCAGACCCCCTGAGCACGCGCCCTCGGGTGGCGGCAGGTCGACCATGGGGAGCACCACACGGACCTTCAGTGCCGTCGGGCTCAGCTTGCTCCTCCCGCTGTTTGGTTTTGAACCTCATGTTCCCGAAGTGCATGATGGCCCCGGTCAGCTTGTAGATCCCGATCTTCTCCTCGGCCGTGAACCCCAGGACATCAAAGGCGCTCTGCCACCGGAGAGAGGGTTAAAGACAAAGACTGAAAACTCAAACATTCTCCATATCCCCAAACCAACCTTCTCCCCATCTCCCCCAACCCCACCCACCCACCTGTGGCTCAGAGGTTAACACACTCGACATTGAGACAGAAAGTTGTGGGTTCAAGTCCCACTACAGGGACTTGAACACAAAAACCTCGGCTGACACTCACAGCGCAGCACTGAGGGAGCGCCGCACTGTCGGAGGGGCAGTACTGAGGGAGCACCGCACTGTCGGAGGGGCAGTACTGAGGGAGCGCCGCACTGTCGGAGGGGCAGTACTGAGGGAGTGCCGCACTGTCGGAGGGGCAGTACTGAGGGAGCGCCGCACTGTCGGAGGGGCAGTACTGAGGGAGCGCCGCACTGTCGGAGGGGCAGTACTGAGGGAGCACCGCACTGTCGGGGGGGCAGTACTGAGGGAGTGCCGCACTGTCGGGGGGGCAGTACTGAGGGAGCGCCGCACTGTCGGAGGGGCAGTACTGAGGGAGCGCCGCACTGTCGGATGGGCAGTACTGAGGGAGCGCCGCACTGTCGGAGGGGCAGTACTGAGGGAGTGCCGCACTGTCGGAGGGGCAGTACTGAGGGAGCGCCGCACTGTCGGAGGGGCAGTACTGAGGGAGCGCCGCATTGTCGGAGAGGCAGTACTGAGGGAGCCCCACACTGTCGGAGGGGCAGTACTGAGGGAGTGCCGCACTGTCGGAGGGGCAGTACTGAGGGAGCGCCGCACTGTCGGAGGGGCGGTACTGAGGGAGCGCCGCACTGTCGGAGGGGCGGTACTGAGGGAGCGCCGCACTGTCGGAGGGGCAGTACTGAGGGAGAGCCGCACTGTCGGAGGGGCGGTACTGAGGGAGCGCCGCACTGTCGGAGGGGCAGTACTGAGGGAGCGCCGCACTGTCGGAGGGGCCGTCTTTCTTCTGTTCCTACTAAGACTCACGTCGGTGGCCAACAGCTCCTCTCCGTCATCGATAGAGGCAACCGTGGTCTCTCCTTGGGAGATGAAGGAATAATCATAGGGATTGTTGGTGACCAGCATAATTTCTGAAAAGGACATGGGAGAGAGAGAGAGAGAGAGAGAGACGTCAGTGAGAAACCAGGCAAATTGCAGCAATACATCTCCAACCAGAACAACAGCAACTCTCGGCTAGTTTTTTGGCCGAGACGATTTCGGGGCAGTAAAGATAGTTCCTCACTCAGTAAATTTGGGGCAGCTAGACCCTGACTCAGGGGGCACAGTGCTAAGGGAAACATAGAAACATAGAAAATAGGTGCAGGAGTAGGCCATTCGGCCCTTCGAGCCTGCACCACCACTCAATAAGATCATGGCTGATCATTCCCTCAGTACCCCTTTCCTGCTTTCTCTCCATACCCCTTGATCCCTTTAGCCGTAAGGACCATATCTAACTCCCTCTTGAATATATCCAATGAACTGGCCTCAACAACTCTCTGTGGTAGAGAATTCCACAGGTTAACAACTCTCTGAGTGAAGAAGTTTCTCCTCATCTCGGTCCTAAATGGCTTACCTTTTATCCTTAGACTGTGTCCCCTGGTTCTGGACTTCCCCAACATCGGGAACATTCTTCCCGCATCTAACCTGTCCAGTCCCATCAGAATTTTATACGTTGCGATAAGATCACCTCTCATTCTTCTGAACTCCAATGAGTAGAGGTCCAACCTCCTCAACCTTTTCTCATAAGTCAACCCCCTCATCTCCGGAATCAACCGAGTGAACCTTCTCTGAACTGTCTCCAAAGCAAATATATCCTCAGGAGTCCGAAATACAGAGTGCCTAAGACGCAGAAATCAAGCCCCTTGTATTTATATCGTAGCTTTAATGTCGTGAAACATTCCAAGGCACTTTACAGGCAGATTATGAGGGAACAAGTTTGACACCGAACCGTGTAAGGAGAAATTAGAGCAGGTGACCAAAAGCTGGGTCAAAGAGGGAGGTTTCAAGGAGCATCTTGAAGGAGGAGAGAGAGGTAGAGAGGCGGAGAGGTTTAGGGAGGGAGTTCCAGAGCTTGGGGCCCAGGCAACAGAAGGCACGGCCACCGATGGTGGAGCGATTATAATCAGGGATGGTCAGGAGGGCAGAATTAGAGGAGTGCAGATATCTCGGGGGGTTGTGGGACTGGAGGTTACAGAGATAGGGAGGGGTGTAGGGGCTGGAGGAGGTTACAGAGATAGGGAGGGGACTAGGGGCAGGAGGAGGTTACAGAGATAGGGAGGGGTGTAGGGGCTGGAGGGGGTTACAGAGATAGGGAGGGATGTAGGGGCTGGAGGAGGTTACAGAGATAGGGAGGGGAGTAGGGGCAGGAGGAGGTTACAGAGATAGGGAGGGGTGTAGGGGCAGGAGGAGGTTACAGAGATAGGGAGGGGTGTAGGGGCTGGAGGAGGTTACAGAGATAGGGAGGGTTGTAGGGGCAGGAGGAGGTTACAGAGATAGGGAGGGATGTAGGGGCTGGAGGAGGTTACAGAGATAGGGAGGGGAGTAGGGGCAGGAGGAGGTTACAGAGATAGGGAGGGGTGTAGGGGCTGGAGGAGGTTCCAGAGTTAGGGAGGGGTGTAGGGGCTGGAGGAGGTTACAGGGATAGGGAGGGGTGTAGGGGCAGGAGGAGGTTACAGAGATAGGGAGGGGTGTAGGGGCAGGAGGAGGTTACAGAGATAGGGAGGGATGTAGGGGTTGGAGGAGATTACAGAGATAGGGAGGGGTGTAGGGGCTGTATGGGGTTACAGAGATAGGGAGGGGTGTAGAGGCTGGAGTGGATTAGAGAGATAGGGAGGGGTGTAGGGGCTGGAGTGGGTTACAGAGATAGGGAGGTGTGGGGGCTGGAGGGTGCGCGATGTTGGACAGTGCTGGCATTGGATGCCACCAACTCATATTCATCCTTGTGTAGTGGGACTGAGGGAGATGGGAGAAGGTTGTTCGGAGGAGTTGAGGGAGGTAGGGTTGTGAGGTGGGTTTTGAGGGAAAAGGGGTTAATGGAGAATGGGTTGAGGGAGGTGAGCTTGAGGGAGGTGGGGTTGAGGGCGGTGGGCTTGAGGGAGGTGTCTTTTGAGGGAGGTGTGTTTTGAGGGACATGTGGTTTGAGGGACGTGAGTTTTGAGGAAGGTGGGATTGAGGGAGGTGGGATTGAGGAAGGTGGGATTGAGGGAGGTGGGGTTGAGGGAGATTGGGTTGAGGGAGGTGGGATTGAGAGAGGTGGGTTTGAGGGAGTTGGGGTTGAGGGAGATGGGGTTGAGGGAGTGGGATTGAGAGAGGTGGGATTGAGGGAGGTGGGATTGAGGGAGGTGGGGTTGAGGGAGTTGGAGATGGAGGGAGCATGGGTTGAGGGAGGTGGGATTGAGTGAGGTGTGATTGAGGGAGGTGGGATTGAGGGAGGTGGGGTTGAGGGAGGTGGGTTTGAGTGAGGTGGGATTGAGTGAGGTGGTATTGAGTGAGGTGGGATTGAGTGAGATGGGATTGAGTGAGGTGTGATTGAGGGAGGTGGGATTGAGGGAGGTGGGGTTGAGGGAGGTGGGATTGAGTGAGGTGGTATTGAGTGAGGTGGGATTGAGTGAGGTGTGATTGAGTGAGGTGTGATTGAGGGATGTGGGATTGAGTGAGGTGGATTGAATGAGGTGGGATTGAGTGGGGTGGGGTTGAGTGAGGTAGGATTGAGTGAGGTGGGATTGAGTGAGGTGCGATTGAGTGAGGTGGGATAGAGAGAGGTGGGATTGAGGGAGGTGGGGTTGAGTGAGGTGGGTTGAGTGAGGTGGATTGAGTGAGATGGGATTGGGTGAGGTGTGATTGAGGGAGGTGGGATTGAGGGAGGTGGGTTGAGTGAGGTGGGATTGAGTGAGTTGTATTGAGTGAGGTGTATTGAGTGAGGTGGGATTGAGTGAGGTGTGATTGAGGGAGGTGGGATTGAGGGAGGTGGGATTGAGGGAGGTGGGATTGCGTGAGGTGGGATTAGCGTTCTGAGTGGGGATGAGGCGAGGGGGATGAGGGGAATGGGTGAGGGGGGGAGGTGGGGTTGAGGGAGGTGAGATTGAGAGAGGTGGGATTGAGGGAGTGGGATTGAGGGAGGTGTGATTGAGGGAGGTGGGATTGAGGGAGGTGGGGTTGAGGGAGGTGGGTTTGAGTGAGGTGGGATTGAGTGAGGTGGTATTGAGTGAGGTGGGATTGAGTGAGGTGGGATTGAGTGAGGTGGGATTGAGTGAGGTGTGATTGAGGGAGGTGGGGTTGAGGGAGGTGGGATTGAGTGAGGTGGGATTGAGTGAGGTGGGATTGAGTGAGGTGGGATTGAGTGAGGTGTGATTGAGGGATGTGGGATTGAGTGAGGTGGGATTGAATGAGGTGGGATTGAGTGGGGTGGGGTTGGTGAGGTAGGATTGAGTGAGGTGGGATTGAGTGAGGTGGGATTGAGTGAGGTGGATTGAGTGAGGTGGGATTGAGGGAGGTGGGGTTGAGTGAGGTGGGGTTGAGTGAGGTGGATTGAGGGAAGTGGGATTGAGGGAGGTGGGATTGAGGGAGGTGGGATTGAGTGAGGTGGGATTGAGTGAGGTGGGGTTGGAGGGAGGTGGGGTTGAGGGAGATGGGGTTGAGGGAGGTGGGGTTGAGGGAGATGGGGTTGAGGGAGGTGGGATTGAGAGAGGTGGGATTGAGGGAGGTGGGATTGAGGGAGGTGGGGTTGAGGGAGTTGGAGATGGAGGGAGCATGGGTTGAGGGAGGTGGGATTGAGTGAGGTGTGATTGAGGGAGGTGGGATTGAGGGAGGTAGGGTTGAGGGAGGTCGGTTTGAGTGAGGTGGGATTGAGTGAGGTGGTATTGAGTGAGGTGGGATTGAGTGAGGTGGGATTGAGTGAGGTGTGATTGAGTGAGGTGGGATTGAGTGAGGTGGGGTTGAGTGAGGTGGGATTGAGTGAGATGCGATTGAGTGAGGTGTGATTGAGGGAGGTGGGGTTGAGGGAGGTGGGATTGAGTGAGGTGGGGTGAGTGAGGTAGGATTGAGTGAGGTGGGATTGAGTGAGGTGGGATTGAGTGAGGTGGGATTGAGAGAGGTGGGATTGAGAGAGGTGGGATTGAGGGAGGTGGGGTTGAGTGAGGTGGGGTTGAGTGAGGTGGGATTGAGTGAGATGGGATTGAGTGAGGTGTGATTGAGGGAGGTGGGGTTGAGGGAGGTGGGATTGAGTGAGGTGAGATTGAGTGAGGTGGTATTGAGTGAGGTGGGATTGAGTGAGGTGGGATAAAGTGAGGTGGGATTGAGTGAGGTGGGGTTGAGTGAGGTCGGATTGAGTGAGGTGGGATTGAGTGAGGTGGGATTGAGTGAGGTGGGATTGAGAGAGGTGGATTGAGGGAGATGGGATTGAGGAGGTGGGGTTGAGTGAGGTGGGGTTGAGTGAGGTGGTATTGAGTGAGGTGGGATTGAGTGAGGTGGGATTGAGAGAGGTGGGATTGAGGGAGGTGTCTTTTGAGGGAGGTGTGTTTTGAGGGACATGTGGTTTGAGGGACGTGAGTTTTGAGGAAGGTGGGATTGAGGGAGGTGGGATTGAGGAAGGTGGTATTGAGGGAGGTGGGGTTGAGGGAGATTGGGTTGAGGGAGGTGGGATTGAGAGAGGTGGGTTTGAGGGAGTTGGGGTTGAGGGAGATGGGGTTGAGGGAGGTGGGATTGAGAGAGGTGGGATTGAGGGAGGTGGGATTGAGGGAGGTGGGGTTGAGGGAGTTGGAGATGGAGGGAGCATGGGTTGAGGGAGGTGGGATTGAGTGAGGTGTGATTGAGGGAGGTGGGATTGAGGGAGGTGGGGTTGAGGGAGGTGGGTTTGAGTGAGGTGGGATTGAGTGAGGTGGTATTGAGTGAGGTGGGATTGAGTGAGATGGGATTGAGTGAGGTGTGATTGAGGGAGGTGGGATTGAGGGAGGTGGGGTTGAGGGAGGTGGGATTGAGTGAGGTGGTATTGAGTGAGGTGGGATTGAGTGAGGTGTGATTGAGTGAGGTGTGATTGAGGGATGTGGGATTGAGTGAGGTGGGATTGAATGAGGTGGGATTGAGTGGGGTGGGGTTGAGTGAGGTAGGATTGAGTGAGGTGGGATTGAGTGAGGTGCGATTGAGTGAGGTGGGATTGAGAGAGGTGGGATTGAGGGAGGTGGGGTTGAGTGAGGTGGGGTTGAGTGAGGTGGGATTGAGTGAGATGGGATT
>NW_027254821.1:35000-37500 GCF_044704955.1 Pristiophorus japonicus | reverse complement strand
TGTAACCCATGTATAAACTGACCGAAGTTGTACACCTTGAGAACACTGACCACAAGGGGGCGAACTTGTGGGAGACACTCCTAACCTGGACTTTCAGGTATAAAAGGGGAAGCTCCACCCACCTTCATCACTTGAGGTCTTGGTAATAAAGGTAACTGGTCACAGAGTGACCTTCTCTCAAGTATGGGCCTCGTGTGCATTTATACCGTGTGGTAAGGATATATCATTGGCGACGAGAAACTGGGATTGAAACCACGCGAGCATGGCCACTAGCAGCACAGAAGAGAGGTACTGTGTTGGTGATGATTGGGACGACTTTATTGAGAGACTACAGCAAAGTTTTGTCACTAAGGAATGGTTGGGACAGGATTCGGCCGACAAACACAGGGCTCATCTCCTGACGGTTTGTGGATCCAGAACGTACTCCCTGATGAAGGACCTTCTAGCTCCAGAGAAGCCGGCGGACAAGACGTTCGAAGAGCTCAGTAAGTTGATCGGGGAACACTTTAAACCGGCGAGCAGCATGCACATGGCGAGACACCGGTTTTACACCCACCGGCGGCGAGAAGGGCAAAGCGTTCCAGACTTCGTGGCAGACCTCCGGCGACTGGCGAGCCGATGTAAGTTCCCAGATACATGCAGAGCGGAGATGCTGCAAGACTTTTTTATTGAGGGCATCAGGCACGCTGGGGTTTTCAGGAAACTGATTGAGACCAAAGACTTGACCCTGGCAGCGTCGGCTCTGATAGCCCAGACATTTAGCTCAGGGGAGGAAGAGACCAGAATGATGTTTGACAAAAATCTTGGCTCAAATGCGGCAAACGACCAGGGAATCTACATTGTTAATATGGCACACAGTTCTTGAGGCAGACAAGGGCAATCGGACATGCCCCAGCATGTAGTCGAACCCAAAGGGGGAATTCAACAGAGACAATGGCTAGCTGAATGGCGATTCATGCCATCGCAATGGACAATGCGGCCAGTAGTGGGGCCATCAACACCTGTTAATGGTGCGCTTAAGGACAGTTACAGAGACAGTCAGAGACGATCGACTGGTAATGGACCTTTTGTTTCCAACAACGGGGCCTCCAGCTCATGCTGGAGGTGTGGAGGCAAACACCCAGCCAGAGCTTGCAGGTCTCAGCGATATACCTGCAGAAACTGCAACGTCAGCGGTCACATGGCGCGTATGTGCAGGAAGCCTGCAGCCAGGTTGATGTACGAGGAGGACGGGCCCGATGTAAGCCCTACGAGGCCAAATGGACACTGGGGGAAATCGCTGGAAGCTGAAGTTCAGCGAGTTCATGTGGAGCACGTATACAGTTCATACACCAGGACGCCACCGATAATGATGAAAGTGCTCCTCAACGGCATCCCAGTATCAATGGAGCTAGACACGGGGGCCAGCCAGTCCCTGATGGGTATCAAACAGTTCGACAAGTTGTGAGTGTCCAAGGCCAGGAGGCCAAAATTATTGCCGATTGACGCACTGCTACGGACATATACAAAGCAGATCATTCCGGTGCTAGGCAGCGCCACGGTAGTCGTGACCCACAAAGATTCGGAGAACAGGTTGCCACTCTGGATTGTCCCGGGGGTCCGGTCCCGCACTACTGGGGAGGAGTCGGCTTGCTGTCATGAACTGGAAATGGGGCGATGTCAATGCAATTTCCTCTGTGGAGCGAGTATCATGCTCACAGGTCCTGGACAAATTTGACTCATTATTTCAACCCGGCATTGGCACTTTCATGGGGGCCAAGGTAGTAATTCACATAAACCCGGACGCCAGGCCAGTACACCACAAGGCCAGAGCGGTGCCGTACGTGATGCGGGAAAAGATAGAAGGCGAATTGGACCACCTGCTGAGGGAAGGCATCATCTCGCCAGTCGAATTCAGTGACTGGGCGAGCCCGATTGTGCCGGTGCTCAAGGCGGATGGGTCGGTCAGGATATGTGGCGATTACAAGGCCACCATCAATCGGGTGTCACTCCAAGACCAGTACCCGCTACCGAGAGCGGAGGACCCCTTTGCGACGCTATCCGGTGGCAAACTTTCTTTCAAAATTGGACCTGACCTCAGCTTACATGACCCAGGAGCTGGTGAGTGAGTCAAAGAAGCTGACCACCATCACGACACACAAGGGGTTGTTTGAGTACAACAGATGTCCGTTCGGGATTCGCTCGGCCGCCGCGATCTTCCAACGAAATATGGAAAGCCTCCTCAAGTCGATTCCAGGGACGGTGGTTTTTCAGGACGACATCCTCATCACGGGTTACGATACTGAAGAACACCTCCACAACCTGGAGGAGGTGCTACGCAGACTGGACCGGGTAGGTCTGCGACTGAAAAAGGCGAAGTGCGTCTTCCTAGCTCCAGAGGTAGAATTCCTGGGGATGAGGGTAGCAGCAGACGGGATCAGCCCGACTGCGTCCAAGACGGAAGCGATCCAGAGAGCACCCAGACCCCGTAACACGACGGAGCTGCGTTCGTTCCTGGGGC
>NW_027254821.1:22500-30000 GCF_044704955.1 Pristiophorus japonicus | reverse complement strand
AAGTTCGTGCTCACAGGTCCTACAGCAATTCGATTCACTGTTCCAACCTGGCGTCGGGACGTTCAAAGGTACCAAAGTAGTGATACACATCACCCCGGACGCCAGGCCAGTGCACCACAAAGCCAGAGCAGTGCCGTATGTGATGCGGGAGAAAATTGAAAGTGAGTTGGACCGACTGTTGAGAGAGGGCATCATCTCGCCCGTTGAATTCAGCGACTGGGCGAGCCCCATCGTTCCCGTCCTAAAAGTGGATGGCTCGGTCAGGATCTGTGGTGACTACAAGGCCACCATCAATCGGGTGTCCCTACAAGACCAATACCCGCTCCCGAGAGCGGAGGACCTCTTCGCCACGCTGGCAGGCAGCAAGCTGTTCACCAAGTTGGACCTCACTTCAGCCGATATGACCCAGGAACTGGCCAACGAATCTAAACTACTGACCACCATCACCACGCACAAGGGACTGTTCGTTTATAACATGTGCCCGTTTGGCATTCGATCAGCGGCCGCGATCTTTCAACCAAACATGGAAAGCTGCTCAAATCCATTCCTGGAACGATCGTATTCCAGGACAACATCCTCATCACGGGTCGGGACACCGAGGAACACCTCCAGAACCTGGAGGAGGTGCTACGCCGACTGGACCGGGTAGGCCTGCGACTCAAGAAGTCTAAATGTGTGTTTTTAGCTCCTGAGGTTGAGTTTCTGGGCAGGAGGGTTGCTGCAGATGGGATTGGGCCCACCGAATCCAAAACAGAGGCGATTCGACGAGCGCCCAGGCCCTGCAACACATCGGAGTTGCGTTCATTCCTGGGACTGTTGAACTATTTCGGGAACTTTCTGCCGAACTTGAGCACATTGTTGGAGCCGCTACACGTGCTCCTGCGTAAGGGTTGCGATTGGTTTTGGGGGGGACTGTCAGGAACGGGCTTTTGATCGGGCGCGAAACCCACTTTGTTCAAACAAGTTGTTGACCCTGTACGACCCCGGTATGAAATTGGTTCTGACATGTGATGCATCGTCCGATGGGGTTGGGTGCGTGTTGCAGCAGGGCAATGCTGAGGGTCAACTACAATCTGTGGCTTATGCCTCCAGGTCACTCTCTCAAGCAGAACGGGGATATGGGATGGTCGAGAAGGAAGTGCTCGCGTGTGGCTATGGGGTAAAAAAGATGCACCAGTACCTATTTGGTAGGAAGTTTGAATTAGAAACGGACCACAAGCCGTTAACACCCCTGTTGTCAGACAGCAAGGCTGTCAATGCCAACACATCAGCTCACATACAGCGATGGGCTCTCACGCTGGCTGCGTATGACTATACCATACGGCACCGGCCCGGCACTGAAAACTGCGCTGACGCGCTCAGCAGGCTCCCACTGGCCACCACTGAGGGGGCAGCGGAGCAAAGCGCCGAGATGGTCATGGCTGTCGATGCCTTTGACAGCGCAGGCTCCCCCATCACAGCCCGCCAGATCAAAATCTGGACCAACAGAGATCCCCTCCTATCCCTGATTAAGAAATGTGTCCTGACTGGGGATTGGGCGCCCGCACACGGAGCATGCCCCGAGGAGGTCAGACCGTTCCACAGACGGATGGATGAGCTCTCCATCCAGGCCGACTGCCTACTGTGGGGCAGCCGGGTAGTCATGCCCCAGAGGGGTAGCGAGGCATTCATCAGGGAACTCCACAGCGAGCACCCGGGCATCGTGCTGATGAAGGCCATTGCCCGGTCACATGTATGGTGGCCGGGGATTGACTCAGACCTGGAACACTAGGTTTACAGGTGCACGACGTGTGCCCAGCTGGGTAATGCCCCCAGGGAGGCCCCGCTCAGCCCGTGGCCCTGGCCCACCAGGCCCTGGTCACGTATTCACGTAGACTACGCGGGCCCGTTCATGGGGAAAATGTTTCTCATCGTGGTTGATGCGTACTCGAAATGGATCGAGTGCATCATTTTGAATTCGTGCACGTGTGGAGAGTCTGCGTGCGGTCTTTGCGGCCCACGGCTTGTCGGACATCCTGGTTAGCGACAACGGCCCGTGTTTCACGAGCTACGAATTCCAGGAGTTCATGTCGGGTAATGGCATCAACCAGGTCAGGACAGCACCGTTCAAGCCAGCCTCCAATGGCCAGGCGGAACGTACGGTCCAAATCATAAAACAGGGCATGCTCAGGATTCAAGGACCCTCCCTTCAATGCCGCCTATCGCACCTCCTGCTGGTCTATAGGTCCCGACCACACTCGCTCACGGGGGTCCCGCCCACGGAGCTACTCATGAAACAAACACTCAAAACTCGGCTGTCTCTCATTCACCCAGTCCTGTCCGACATTGTTGAGGGCAAGCGCCAGTCCCAAAATGAGTACCATGACCGTAACTCAAGGGGGAGATGTATAGAAATCGGTGACCCCGTATTTGTTCTCAATCACGCTTTGGGGGCCAAATGGCTTGAGGGCACTGTAATAGGCAAAGAGGGGAATAGGGTCATCGTAGTTAAACTTAACAATGGGCAGATATGCCGCAAGCATCTGGACCAAGTAAAAAAAAAAAAGGTTCAGCATGGACACTGAGGGACCTGAGGAAGATCATGAGATGGTATTCACACCACCGCCAGTGAACGAGCAACAAGAACATTCAGCAGCATGCACAGTCCCTGCGGCCAGCCCGGACAGGCCGGAATCACCACAGGGGACAGACACGCATACCAAGGCTCAACAACCAGAGCCCCAACTGCGGCGCTCCACGAGAGAGCACAGACCACCTGATAGACTAAACCTGTGATCCCAATAAGATGTTGAGGGGGGGAGGTGATGTCATGTGTGTAACCTTCATGTAACAACACTGCAATACTGTATATACTTAAGCAATGCACACCTTGACCACAGGGGGTGAACTTGTGGGAGACACTCCTCACCTGGTCACCCAGGTATATAAAGGGAGGTCCCAACTCAGGTCATCACTTCTCGGTCCTGTGAATAAAGGTTCAGGTCACGGAGTGACCTTGTCCATAGAATGTGCCTCGTGTGGATTTGTGGGATTGTGTAAGGACTTTACATTAACGACTTGAGATGCCGCAGGGATCAGTGCTGGGACCCCAGCTATTTACAATCTATATTAACGACTTGGAAGAAGGGACTGAGTGTAACGTAGCCAAGTTTGCTGACGATACAAAGATGGGAGGAAAAGCAATGTGTGAGGAGGACACAAAAAATCTGCAAGAGGACATAGACAGGCTCAGTGAGTGGGCAAACATTTGGCAGATGGAGTATAATGTTGGACAGTGTGAGGTCATGCACTTTGGCAGAAAAAATCAAAGAGCAAGTTATTATTTAAATGGAGAAAGATTACAAAGTGCCGCAGTACAGCAGGACCTGGGGGTACTTGTGCATGAAACACAAAAGGATAGTATGCAGGTACAGCAAGTGATCAGGAAGGCCAATGGTATCTTGGCCTTTATTGCAAAGGGGATGGAGTATAAAAGCAGGGAAGTCTTGCTCCAGTTATATAGGGTATTGGTGAGGCCACACCTGGAGTACTGCGTGCAGTTTTGGTTTCCATATTTACGAAAGGATATACTTGCTTTGGAGGCAGTTCAGAGAAGGTTCACTCGGTTGATTCCGGAGATGAGGGGGTTGACTTATGAGGAAAGGTTGAGGAGGTTGGACCTCTACTCATTGGAATTCAGAAGAATGAGAGGTGATCTTATCGAAACGTATAAGATTATGAGGGGGCTCGACAAGGTGGATGCAGAGAGGATGTTCCCACTGATGGGGGAGACTAGAACTAGGGGGCATGGTCTTAGAATAAGGGGCCGCCCATTTAAAACTGAGATGAGGAGGAATTTCTTCTCTCAGAGGGTTGTAAATCTGTGGAATTCTCTGCCCCAGAGAGCTGTGGAGGCTGGGACATTGAATATATTTAAGGTGGAGATAGACAGATTTTTGAGCGATAAGGGAGTGAAGGGTTATGGGGAGCGGGCAGGGAAGTGGAGCTGAGTCCATGATTGGATCAGCCATGATCGTATTAAATGGTGGAGCAGGCTCGAGGGGCCGAATGGCCGACTCCTGCTCCTATTTCTTGTGTTCTTGTGTTAAACCTTTCATGTGGCCTGGTCCATTCCTTGGGAACCTGCTGCCCCCAGGGTAAACATAAGAACATAAGAAATAGGAACAGGAGTCGGCTATTCGGCCCCTCGAGCCTGCTCCGCCATTTAATACGATCATGGCTGATCCGATCATGGACTCAGCTCCACTTCCCCGCCCGCTCCCCATAACCCTTCACTCCCTTATCGCCCAAAAATCTGTCTATCTCCGACTGAAATATATTCAATGACCCAGCCTCCACAGCTCTCTGGGGCAGAGAATTCCACAGATTTACAACCCTCTGAGAGAAGAAATTCCTCCTTATCTCAGTTTTAAATGGGTGGCCCCTTATTCTAAGACCATGCCCCCTAGTTCTAGTCTCCCCCATCAGTGGAAACATCCTCTCTGCATCCACCTTGTCGAGCCCCCCTCATAATCTGATACGTTTCGATAAGATCACCTCTCATTCTTCTGAACTCCAATGAGTAGAGGCCCAACCTCCTCAACCTTTCCTCATAAGTCAACCCCCTCACCATTGAAAAAGATGATGAAGGTGGGTGTAATGGAGGTGTGTGTAAAGGGTTATAGACCCGGTCCGGTGTTTCTCCGGTCAATGCTCCAATGTTCCCGAACTGAGTGAGGGATCCCAGCTGTGAGGTCATCGCCTGACACTCCAGTGCAGTACTGAGGGAGTGCTGCACTGTCGGAGGGACAGTACTGAGGGAGTGCCATACTGTCGGAGGGGCAGTACTGAGGGAGCGCCGCACTGTCGGAGGGGCAGTACTGAGGGAACGCCGCACTGTCGGAGGGGCAGTACTGAGGGAGCGCCGCACTGTTGGAGGGGCAGTACTGAGGGAGTGCCACACTGTCGGAGGGGCAGTACTGAGCGGGTGCCGCACTGTCGGAGGGGCAGCACTGAGGGAGTGCCGCACTGTTGGAGGGGCAGTACTGAGTGAGCACCGTACTGTCGGAGGGGCAGTACTGAGTGAGCACCGTACTGTCGGAGGGGCAGTATTGAGTGAGCACCGTACTGTCGGAGGGACAGTACTGAGTGAGCACCGTACTGCGCTGTCGGAGGGGCAGTACTGAGGGAACGCCGCACTGTCGGAGAGGCAGTACTGAGGGATCGCCATACTGCGCTGTTGGAGGGGCAGTACTGAGGGAGCGCTATACTGTACTGTTGGAGGGGCAGTACTGAGGGAGCGCCGCACTGTCGGAGAGGCAGTACTGAGGGATCGCCATACTGCGCTGTTGGAGGGGCAGTACTGAGGGAGTGCCGCACTGTTGGAGAGGCAGTACTGAGGGAGTGCTGCATTGTCGGAGGGTCAGTACTGAGGGAGCGCCGCACGGTCGGACGGGCAGTACTGAGGGAGCGCCGCACTGTCGGAGGGGCAGTACTGAGGGAGCGCCGCACTGTCGGACGGGCAGTACTGAGGGAGCGCCGCACTGTCGGAGGGGCAGTACTGAGGGAGCGCCGCACTGTCGGAGGGGCAGTACTGAGGGAGTGCTGCACTGTTGGATGGGCCGTTGAAGGTGGAGATAGACAGATTTTTGAGCGATAAGGGAGTGAAGGGTTATGGGGAGCGGGCAGGGAAGTGGAGCTGAGTCCATGATCGGATCAACCATGATCATATTAAATGGCGGAGCAGGCTCGAGGGGCCGAATGGCCGACTCCTGCTCCTATTTCTTATGTTCCTTCCCCCCCCATCGGCCCACCCACAGGCAAAAGCCTTCGTGAAGGCCCAGAGCAGGTGCACGAGGGAGTAGCAATCCCTGCCCACCAGCACCGGGCCTGTTTTATCTGCTTAACGCCCCCCCCGCAACCCAACCAACCCCCCCACCCCGACCCCCACCAGGCCCAGCTGTCGATCGGGCCAGGACAAAAGACAGGAGGCCCCTCCTTAAATAAACACGGCCCTGGCCGCTGGTGTCAGCTGTGACACTCACGTCAAGCTTGGCCTAGTTACAGGCTTCAAAGGGCAAAAACGCAAAGTGGATATCTTATCCTCTGGCATTGTCTAAATCCGGAACATTCTCGGCATTCCTGGCCCAGGACAAGCATTGTGAGTGTGTGCTGGGATATTTATATCCTTGTGTCTTTACACACCGCTCTCTCTGTCTTTCTCTTCCGGCCAAACTACAGAGAGGGCCAACAAGGTAAAGTGAATCATCATCATAGAAACATAGAAAATAGGTGCAGGAGGAGGCCATTCGGCCCTTCGAGCCTGCACCACCATTCAATAAGATCATGGCTGATCATTCACCTCAGTACCCCTTTCCTGCTTTCTCTCCATACCCCTTGATCCCTTTAGGGCCACATCTAACTCCCTTTTGAATATATCCAATGAACTGGCCTCAACAACTCTCTGCGGTAGGGAATTCCACAGGTTCACAACTCTCTGAGTGAAGACGTTTCTCCTCATCTCGGTCCTAAATGTCTTACCCCTTATCCTTAGACTGTGAGCCCTGGTTCTGGACTTCCCCAACATCGGGAACATTCTTCCCGCATCTAACCTGTCCAGTCCCGTCAGAATTTTATATGTTTCTATGAGATCCCCTCTCATCCTTCTAAATCCCAGTGAATATAAGCCCAGTCGATCCAGTCTTTCTTCATATGTCAGTCCTGCTATCCCGGGAATCAGTCTGGTGAACCTTCGCTGCACTCCCTCAACAGCAAGAATGTCCTTCCTCAGATTAGGAGACCAAAACTGAACTAATGTGTATTTCCTCTACACTGTCCCATCAAACACTCCCAGGGCAGGTACAGGGGGTTAGATACAGAGTAAAGCTCCCTCTACACTGTCCCATCAAACACTCCCAGGGCAGGTACAGGGGGTTAGATACAGAGTAAAGCTGCCTCTACACTGTCCCATCAAACACTCCCAGGGCAGGTACAGGGGGTTAGATACAGAGTAAAGCTCCCTCTACACTGTCCCATCAAACACTCCCAGGGGCAGGTACAGGGGGTTAGATACAGAGTAAAGCTCCCTCTACACTGTCCCATCAAACACTCCCAGGGGCAGGTACAGGGGGTTAGATACAGAGTAAAACTCCTTTTACACTGTCCCATCAAACACTCCCAGAGCAGGTACAGGGGGTTAGATACAGAGTAAAGCTCCCTCTACACTGTCCCATCAAACACACCCAGGGCAGGTACAGGGGGTTAGATACGGAGTAAAGCTCCCTCTACACTGTCCCATCAAACACTCCCAGGGCAGGTACAGGGGGTTAGATACAGAGTAAAGCTCCCTCTACACTGCCCCATCAAACACTCCCAGGGCAGGTACAGGGGGTTAGATACAGAGTAAAGCTGCCTCTACACTGTCCCATCAAACACTCCCAGGGCAGGTACAGCACGGGGTTAGATACAGAGTAAAGCTCCCTCTACACTGTCCCATCAAACACTCCCAGGGCAGGTACAGGG
>NW_027254821.1:0-15000 GCF_044704955.1 Pristiophorus japonicus | reverse complement strand
GCCATTCATTGAGATCATGGCTGATCTTCTACCTCAACTCCACTTTCCTGCCCGATCTCCATATCCTTTGCTGCCCTTAACATCCAAAAATCTATCGATTTCTGCCTTGAAGGACTGATCCTCCACAGCCCTCTGGGGTAGAGAATTCCAACGATTCACCACCCTCTGAGTGAAGAAGTTTCTTTTCACCCAAGGGTCTGATGGCACCAATTGGTCTCGGGACCTGATGGCACCATTTGCTCCCTCATTGATCTAACGCCATGCTACCAATTAGTCTCTGACTGACCCCAGGGTCTGATGGCACCAATTGGTCTCTGACTGACCCCTGGACCTAATGGCACCATTTGCTCCTTCACTGAACTAGTGCTGTGCTACCAATTTGTCTCTGACTGACCCCAGGGTCTGATGCCAATTGCTCTCTGACTGACCCTGAGAATCAGACGGCACCAATTGAACTCTGACCGACCTGGTTGAAGTGATCACAATTAGTCTCTGACTGACCCAATAGCTTTTCCAAAGAGTGACGGTGTTTCTATTTTTATTTTTTAATTTGCATCCTTTCTTTGCGTTCAGTGAATCTCCGCCTGCCGGACTTGAACCTGGGGGCCGAGAAGCTATCGCAGAACCCCAAATTCGCAAAGTTGCTGCTGCACCTCGCTGACCGTGTGGATTTGACCGGCTTAAGCCTCTCGGTCAAGGGGCAGCAAGAAAAGGTAACACTTCGCGCGCGGCCTTGTCCTGCACGGTGGTAGTGATCCTCGCGCGCGCACACAGCACAGGAAAACCCCAGGCTCCATCAGCGGCCTGTGCGGTGTGTCAGCTAAACTCGGTGCCCCTTGGGTTAGGGGTGGGGCGCGGGAAGGAGAGGGGACGGTGAGAGGGGTGAGCTTAACCAGCGTTCCTAAGAACATAAGGAACAGGAGCAGGTGTCGGCCATTCGGCCCCTCGAGCCTGCTCCGCCATTCAATACGATCATGGCTGATCCGATCATGGACTCAGCTCCACTTCCCCGCCCGCTCCCCATAACCCTTCAGTCCCTTATCGCTCAAAAATCTGTCTGTGTCTTAAATGTATTCAATGACCCAGTGTCTGTGATCTCCTCCAGCCCCACAACCCCCCCGAGGTGTCTGCGCTCCTCGAATTCTGCCCTCCTGACCATCCCTGATTATAATCGCTCCACCATCGCTGGCCGTGCCTTCCGTTGCCTGGGCCCCCAAGCTCTGGAACTCCCTCCCTAAACCTCTCCGCCTCTCTACCTCTCTCTCTCCTCCTTCAAGACGCTCCTTAAAACCCACCTCTTTGACCCAGCTTTTGGTCGCCTGTCCCTAATTTCTGCTCGGTGTCTAATTTTGTATCTCGTATCATCCTCATCATTATCGGCAGTCCCTCGGAATCGAGGAAGACTTGCTGCCGCTCCTGAAGTGAGTCCTTAGGTGGCTGAACAGTCCAATACGGGAGCCACAGTCCCTGTCACAGTTCCATCCCACGAACCTCAAGGAGAAAGTGAGGGACTCCTTCTCCCCGCCCGCTCTCAAAAAACTGTTTTTTGATGAGGCAACAGAGAGGGTCGATGAGGGCAATGCGGTAGATGTAGTATACATAGATTTCCACAAGGCGTTCGACAAAGTGACACACAACAGGCTTGCCAGCAGAGTTGAAGACCATGGAATAAAAGGGATATTGGTGGCATGGATACGGGATTGGCTTGAGTGACAGGAAAGAGAGAGTAGGGGTGAACGGTTGTTTATCGGACTGGAGGAAGGTGTACAGTGGTGTTCCCCAGGGGTCAGTACTGGGACCACTGCCTTTTCCTGAGATATATTAATGTCTTGGCCTTGGGTGTACAGGGCACAATTGCAAAATGTGCGGATGACACAAAACTTGGAACTGTAGCGAACAGTGAGGAGGGCAGTAAGACTTCAGGAAGAGGCATCATCACTGGCAGTCCCTCGGAATCGAGGAAGACTTGCCTCCACTCTAACAGTGAGTTCTCAGGTGACTGAGCAGTCCAATACAAGAACCACAGTCCCTGTCACAGGTGGGACAGACAGTGGTTGAGGGAAGGGGAGGGTGGGACTGGTTTGCCGCACGCTCCTTCCGCTGCCTGCGCTTGCTTTCTGCGCGCTCTCGGCGACGAGACTCGAGGTGCTCAGCGCCCCTCCCGGATGCACTTCCTCCACTGAGGGCGGGACTGGTCTTTGGGCCCAGGGACTCCCAGGTGTCGGTGGGGGATGTTGCACTTTATCAGGGAGGCTTTGAGGGTGGTCCCTTGTAACGTTTCCTCTGCCCGCCTTTGGCCCGTTTGACGTGTATCTCCTAACGCTCCTGTGAAGCACCTTGGGATGTTTCACTGTGTTGAAGGCGCTGTATAAATAGAAGTTGTTGTTGTTGTTGTTGTTGTCGTAACAGGGTAGGGTGACTGACGCCCTTGTGTTGCTCTCTCAGGCCGGGGGCCAGCTGAGGAATCAGAAACGAGACTGGCTCCGTTCCGAGGCCCTGGAGCGGGTGCTCCAAGAGATGGTGACGGAGCATCATGTCACCCGGTGGGAGAGCCCAGCGAGTCGGGAGGATCGGCAGGTGAGGAGTGGAGAGACTGATGGGGAGAGGGGGGGGGGTTGGAGGAGGAGGAGGAGGAGGAGGAGGAGGAGAAGGTGGGGGGAGGGGGGATAGTGGGGGTGGGGGAGGAGGGGAGGATGGGGATTGAGGGGGGGGAGGAGGGATGGGGGGGGGATGGGGATTGGGGGGGGGAGGGATGTGGGGGTGGAGGAGAGGGGGGGTGAGGCGGGGTGGGGGGAAGGAGAGGGGGTGAGGGAATGGAGTGCTGAGGAGAGGAGGGGAGGGGTGGGGGGGGGGAGAAGGTGAGGGAGGGGCGAGCTGAGGAGGGGAGGGGTGGGGGGGGGGAAGGTGAGGGAGGGGCGGGCTGAGGAGGGGGTGAGGGAGGGGGGTGTGGGGGGGAAGGAGGGGGGGTTGGTGAGAGGGAGGTGGGGTGGGGAGGAGAGGGGGAGGTGAGGTGGGGAGGAAAGAGGAGAGGGGGTGGAGAGGAGAGGGGGTGGAGAGGAGAGGGGTGTGGGGGGGGATGAGGAGAGAAGGGAGGGGGGACGTGATGGGGATGGATGAGGAGGGAGGGAGGGGGATGGGGAGGAGAAGGAGATGGATGGGGGGAGGGAGGAGAGGGATGGAGTGGTGGTGGGGGGGAGATAGATAGATAGATAGATAGAGGGAGGGGGTGGGGAAGAGAGAGAGGTAGGTGCAGCGAGAGAGAGGGATGGGGAAGGGAGGGCGAGGAGGGGAAATACTGAGTACAGTTTTGGTCTCCTTATTTACGGAGGGAGAACTGGGTGCAGACTGAGCAGGCTGCATTGTGGGCCTGTGGCCGAGGCTGGGAGGACTCGCTGGGATGACTGGATCAGCTGCCCGCGGTACAAGGGAGAGGATCCACTGCTGGCTTACGGAGACGAGGCTGCCCCTGTACGGACCAGCACACTGGTTTAACACACTTTAGTTCGTTCAGAAAGTTTGGGAAGAGCTTTAACACAATCCAAAATTGGCTTGGAGGCAGGAAGCAAAGGGTAATGGTCGATGGGTGTGTTTGTGACTGGAAGGTTGCATCCAGTGGGGTTCCGCGAGGCTCAGTGCTGGGTCCCTTGCTTTTTGTGGTATATATCAATGATCTAGACTTCAGTGTTTGGGGTACAATTAAGAAATTTGCAGATGATACTAACATCGGGCGTGGGGTTGATAATGAAGAAAGCTATGGACTGCAGGAAGATATCGATCGGGTGGGCAGAGCAGTGGCAAATGGAGTTTAATCCGGAGAAGTGTGAGGGAATGCATTTGGGGAGGGGCTAACAAGGCGAGGGAACACACATTAAATGGTCGGACACTGAGAAGTGTGGAGGAACACAGGGACCTGGGAGTGCAGGTCCACAGATCCCTGAAGGTAGCAGGCCAGGTGGATAAGGTGGTTAAGAAGGCATACGGAATACTTGCCTTTATTGGCCGAGACATGGAATACAAGAGCAGGGAGGTTATGCTTGAACTGTATAAAACACTGGTTAGGCCACAGCTGGAGTACTGCGTGCACAGTTCTGGTCACCACATTACAGGAAGGATGTGATTGCACTGGAGAGGGTACAGAGGAGATTTACCAGGATGTTGCACTGGAGAGGGTACAGAGGAGATTTACCAGGATGTTGCACTGGAGAGGGTACAGAGGAGATTTACCAGGATGTTGCCAGGACTGGAGAATTTTAGCGAGGAGGAAAGATTGGATAGGCTGGGGTTGTTTTCCTTGGAACAGAGGAGGCTGAGGGGAGAGCTGATTGAGGTGTATAAAATAACGAGGGGCCTGGATAGAGTGGATAGGACGGACCTGTTTCCCTGGGCAGAGGGGTCAACAACCAGGGGGCAGAGATTGAAAGTAATTGGGGGGGAAGTTTAGAGGGGAAATGTCTTCACCCAGAGGGCGGTGGGGATCTGGGGGGGAACTCACGGCCTGAAAGGGGGGTAGAGGCAGAAACCCTCACCACATTTGGATGTGCACCTGAAGTGCCGTAACCTACAGGGCTACGGACCCAGAGCGGGAAAGTGGGATTAGGCCGGGTAGCTCTTGGTCGGCCGGCGCGGACACGATGGGCCGAAATGGCCTCCTTCCGTGTTGTAAATGTCTGATTCTATTCCACATTCCTCTCTCTCCCCTCTCTGTCCCCGTATTTAAGGAAGGATATACTTGCTTTGGAGGCAGTTCAGAGAAGGTTCACTCGGTTGATTCCGGGGGATGAGGGGGTTGACTGATGAGGAAAGGTTGAGCAGGTTGGGCCTCTACTCATTGGCGTTTAGAAGAATGAGAGCTGATCTTATCGAAACATACAATATTCTGAGAGGGCTAGACAAGGTGGATGCAGAGAGGATGTTTCCCCTCGTGGGGGAATCTAGAACTAGGGGACATGGTTTCAGAATAAGGGGCCGCCTATTTCTCATGTTTTTAGTACGTTCATGGACTTGGGAGAGGAAAGGGAGATTGGAGATGCAGCTGTTGTTTGCAGGGGAGGGGGTCGAGAGTTGTTTTTTGAGGAGATTTGAAGGAGGTGGGGGGGGGGGGGTTAGGTGAACAGTACCTGAGGAGAGAGAACCCTTAACAATGTCGGCTAACATGGGAGCCAGAAACAGAAGTTGGGTGATCAGCAGCTTGGTGGGAATGGGGTCGAGGGAGCAGGAAGTGTCTCAAGAACAGGATGAGCTCGCGGAGGTCATGAGGAGAGATCAGAGAGAAGCTGGATATATTAATGATTGAGACGAAGGAAGTGAATCTAATATCTCCCAAGTTTGCAGATGACACTAAGCTGGGTGGCAGTGTGAGCTGTGAGGGGGATGCTAAGAGGCTGCAGGGTGACTTGGACAGGTTAGGTGAGTGGGCAAATGCATGGCAGATGCAGTATAATGTGGATACATGTGAGGTTATCCACTTTGGGGGCAAAAACAGGAAGGCAGAATATTATCTGAATGGCGACAGATTAGGAAAAGGGGAGGTGCAACGAGACCTGGGTGTCATGGTACATCAGTCATTGAAAGTTGCATGCAGGTACAGCAGGCGGTGCAGAAGGCAAATGGTATGTTGGCCTTCATAGCGAGGGGATTTGAGTATAGGAGCAGGGAGGTCTTACTGCAGTTGTACAGGGCCTTGGTGAGGCCTCACCTGGAATATTATGTTTAGTTTTGGTCTCCTAATCTGAGGAAGGACGTTCTTGCTATTGAGGGAGTGCAGCGAAGGTTCACCAGACTGATTCCCGGGATGGCAGGACTGACATATGAAGAAAAATTGGATTGACTAGTCTTATATTCACTGGAGTTTAGAAGGATGAGAGGGGATCTCATAGAAACATATAAAATTCTGACGGGACTGGACAGGTTAGATGCAGGAAGAATGTTCCCGATGTTGGGGAAGTCCAGAACCAGGGGACACAGTCTAAGGATAAGGGGTAAGCCATTTAGGACCGAGATGAGGAGAAACCTCTTCACCCAGAGAATTGTGAACCTGTGGAATTCTCTACCGCAGAGAGTTGTTGAGGCCAGTTCGTTAGATATATTCAAGAGGGAGTTAGATGTGGCCCTAAAGGGATCAAGGGGTATGGAGAGAAAGCAGGAAAGGGGTACTGAGGTGAATGATCAGCCATGATCTTATTGAATGGTGGTGCAGGCTCGAAGGGCCGAATGGCCTACTCCTGCACCTATTTTCTATGTTTCTATGATGATGATTCACTTTACCTTGTTGGCCCTCTCTGTAGTTTGGCCGGAAGAGAAAGACCGAGAGAGCGGTGCGTAAAGACACAAGGATATAAATATCCCAGCACACACTCTCAATGCTTGTCCTGGGCCAGGAATGCCGAGAATGTTCCGGATTTAGACAATGCCAGAGGATAAGATATCCACTTTGCGTTTTTGCCCTTTGAAGCCTGTAACTAGGCCAAGCTTGACGTGTGTGTCACAGCTGACACCAGTGGCCAGGGCCGTGTTTATTTAAGGAGGGGCCTCCTGTCTTTTGTCCTGGCCCGATCGACAGCTGGGCCTGGTGGGTGTCGGGGTGGGGGGGTTGGTTGGGTTGCGGGGGGGGCGTTAAGCAGATAAAACAGGCACGGTGCTGGTGGGCAGGGATTGGTACTCCCTCGTGCACCTGCTCTGGGCCTTCACGAAGGCTTTTGCCTGTGGGTGGGCCGATGGCGGGGAAGGAACATAAGAGAAGGGAGCAGGAGTCGGCCATTCGGCCCCTCGAGCCTGCTCCGCCATTTAATACGATCATGGCTGATCCGATCATGGACTCAGCTCCACTTCCCCGCCCGCTCCCCATAACCCTTCACTCCCTTATCGCTCAAAAATCTGTCTATCTCCACCTTAAATATATTCAATGACCCAGTCTCCACAGCTCTCTGAGGCAGAGAATTCCACAGATTTACAACCCTCTGAGAGAAGAAATTCCTCCTCATCTCAGTTTTAAATGGGTGGCCCCTTATTCTAAGACCATGCCCCCTAGTTCTAGTCTCCCCCATCAGTGGAAACATCCTCTATGCATCCACCTTGTCGAGCCCCCTCATAATCTTATACATTTCGCTAAGATCACCTCTCATTCTTCTGAACTCCAATGAGTAGAGGCCCAACCTCCTCAACCTTTCCTCATAAGTCAACCCCCTCATCTCCTGAATCAACCGAGTGAACCTTCTCTGAACTGCCTCCAAAGCAAGTATATCCTTTCGTAAATACGGAGACCAAAACTGCACGCAGTACTCCAGGTGTGGCCTCACCAATACCCTGTCTAACTGTAGCAAGACTTCCCTGCTTTTATACTCCATCCCCTTTGCAATAAAGGCCAAGGGTCCATTGGCCTTCCTGATCACTTGCTGTACCTGCATACTAACCTTTTGTGTTTCATGTAAGTGTGACGTTATCTGCTTTGGGAAGAAGAATAAAAAAACAAATTATAATTTAAATGGAGAAAGATTGCAAAGTGCCGCAGTACAGCGGGACCTGGGGGTCCTTGTGCTTTAAACACAAAAGGAAGTGTGCAGGTACAGCAAGTGATCAGGAAGGCCAATGGAATTCATTGAGTGAGAAGTTTGTGGGTTCAAGACCCACTCCAGGGACTTGAGCACATAAATCTTGGCTGACACTCCAGGGCAATACTGAGGGAGCGCCGCACTGTTGGAGGGGCAGTACTGAGGGAGCGCCGCACTGTTGGAGGGGCAGTACTGAGGGAGCGCCGCACTGTTGGAGGGGCAGTACTGAGGGAGTGCCGCACTGTTGGAGGGGCAGTACTGAGGGAGCGCCGCACTGTTGGAGGGGCAGTACTGAGGCAGCGCCGCACTGTTGGAGGGGCAGTACTGAGGGAGCACCGCACTGTTGGAGGGGCAGTACTGAGGGAGCGCCGCACTGTTGGAGGGGCAGTACTGAGGGAGTGCCGCACTGTCGGAGGGGCAGTACTGAGGGAGTGCCGCACTGTTGGAGGGGCAGTACTGAGGGAGCGCCGCACTGTTGGAGGGGCAGTACTGAGGGAGCGCCGCACTGTTGGAGGGGCAGTACTGAGGGAGCACCGCACTGTTGGAGGGGCAGTACTGAGGGAGTGCCGCTCTGTCGGAGGGGCAGTACTGAGGGAGCCTCCCGCCTTCCACACTCCCTAACCTGCCCTGGGAGTGTTTGATGGGACAGTGTAGAGGGAATACACATTAGTTCAGTTTTGGTCTCCTAATTTGAGGAAGGACGTTGTTGCTATTGAGGGAGTGCAGCGAAGGTTCACCAGACTGATTCCCGGGATGGCAGGACTGACATATGAAGAAAGACTGGATCGACTCGGCTTATATTCACTGGAATTTAGAAGAATGAGAGGGGATCTCATAGAAACATATAAAATTCTGACGGGACTGGACAGGTTAGATGCAGGAAGAATGTTCCCGATGTTGGGCAAGTCCAGAACCAGGGCTCACAGTCTAAGGATAAGGGGTAAGTCATTTAGGACCGAGATGAGGAGAAACTCCTTCACTCAGAGAGTTGTGAACCTGTGGAATTCCCTGCCGCAGAGAGTTGTTGAGGCCAGTTCGTTGGATATATTCAAGAGGGAGTTAGATGTGGCCCTTACGGCTAAAAGGATCAAGGGGTATGGAGAGAAAGCAGGAAAGGGGTACTGAGGGAATGATCAGCCATGATCTTATTGAATGGTGGTGCAGGCTCGAAGGGCCGAATGGCCTACTCCTGCACCTATTTTCTATGTTTCTATGAAAGCTGTGAGGTCAGGGGTAGGGCAGGGGGGCTTCTGTAGAGGACATTTGGCCCGGTGGGCTAGAGGAAGGAAGGGGAGAGGGTGGAGGCTGGGGACAGTGGTTTAAGGAGACTGTTAGCAGTGAACAATAGAAGCCAGGGTGTATCTTTATGTCCCAAGACACTTCACAGGAACATAAATCAGACACAAATTCGACCCTGAGCCACATAAGGAGATATTAGGGACAGGTGACCAAAAGCGGGGTCAAAGAGGTCGGTTTTAAGGAGCGTCTTGAAGGAGGAAAGAGAGGCGGAGAGGTTTAGGGAGGGAGTTCCAGAGCTTGGGGCCCAGGCAACAGAAGGCACGGCCACCGATGGTGGAGCGATTTATAATCAGGGATGGTCAGGGGGGCAGAATTAGAGGAGCGCAGACATCTCGGGGAGTTGTGGGGCTGGAGGAGGTTGCAGAGATAGGGAGGGGGGGGGGGGGGGCGAGGGCCATGGAGGGATTTGTACACGAGGATGAGAATTTTGAAATCGAGGTGTTTCTTAACCGTGAGCCAATGTCGGTCAGCCGAGCACAGGGGGTGATGGGTGAGCGGGACTGGGTGTGAGGGGGGAGTTGTGGGGAGGGATAAGGAGGGAGGGAGGAGGAGCGGGGGAGGGAGGAGGTACGAGGGGGACAGAGTAGAAGGTACGGGAGCAGGAAGGAGGTATCGGAGACTTTGACATGTTCCTGTCCTGTCTCTCTCCCGCACCAGTTCTTTCAGACCCTGGAGCAGAGCCAGGTGGTAGCGGTCAGTTGCAGATGGCTGGACACCCGGGAGGAGAAGGAGGAGAAGGAGGAGGAGGAGGCCCAATCCTGCCCACCACTGCTCGGCCTGGAGAGGAATCACCTGCTGGACCTACTGCCTGACGCTCGGGTCAGTAAAGTAGCGCTCTCTCTCTCTCTCTCTCTCTCTCTCTCTCTCTCTCTCTCTCTATGTCTGCACCACCATTCAATATGACCATAGCTGATCATTCACCTCAGTACCCCTTTCCTGCTTTCTCTCCATACCCCTTGATCCCGTAAGGGCCACATCTAACTCCCTCTTGAATATATCCAATGAACTGGCCTCAACAACTTTCTGCGGTAGAGAATTCCACAGGTTCACAATTCTCTGAGTGAAGAAGTTTCTCCTCATCTCGGTCCTAAATGGTTTACCCCTTATCCTTAGACTGTGACCCCTGGTTCTGGACTTCCCCAACATCGGGAACATTCTTCCTGCATCTAACCTGTCCAGTCCCGTCAGAAATTTATATGTTTCTATGAATCCCCTCTCATTCTTCTAAACTCCAGTGAATATAAGCCCAGTCGATCCAGTCTTTCTTCACATGTCAGTCCTGCCATCCCGGGAATCAGTCTGGTGAACCTTCGCTGCACTCCCTCAATAGCAAGAATGTCCTTCTTCAGATTAGGAGACCAAAACTGAACACAATATTCCAGGTGAGGCCTCACCAAGGCCCTGTACAACTGCAGTAAGACCTCCCTGCTCCTATACTCAAATCCCCTCGCTATGAAGGCCAACATGCCATTTGCCTTCTTCACCGCCTGCTGTACCTGCATGCCAGCTTTCAATGACTGATGTACCATGACACCCAGGTCTCGTTGCACCTCCCATTTTCCTAAACTGTCACCATTCAGATAATATTCTGCCTTTCTGTTTTTGCCACCAAAGTGGATAACCTCACATTTATCCACATTATACTGCCATGCATTTGCCCACTCACCTAACCTGTCCAAGTCACCCTGCAGCCTCTTAGCATCCTCCTCACAGCTCACACCGCCACCCAGCTTAGTGTCATCTGCAAACTTGGAGATATTACATTCAATTCCTTCGTCTAAATCATTGATGTATATTGTAAATAGCTGGGGTCCCGGCACTGAGCCCTGCGGCACCCCACTAGTCACTGCCTGCCATTCTGAAAAGGACCCGTTTATCCCGACTCTCTGCTTCCTGTCTGCCAACCAGTTCTCTATCCACGTCAGTACATTACCCCCAATACCATGTGCTTTAATTTTGCACACCAATCTCTTGTGTGGGACCTTGTCAAAAGCCTTTTGAAAGTCCAAATACACCACATCCACTGGTTCTCCCTTGTCCACTCTACTAGTTACATCCTCAAAAAAATTCCAGAAGATTTGTCAAGCATGATTTCCCTTTTATAAATCCATGCTGACTTGGACCGATCCTGTCACTGCTTTCCAAATGGGCTGCAATTTCATCTTTAATAATTTATTCCAACATTTTCCCCACTACTGATGTCAGGCTAACCGGTCTATAATTACCCGTTTTCTCTCTCACTCCTTTTTTTAAAAAGTGGTGTTACATTAGCTACCCTCCAGTCCATAGGAACTGATCCAGAGTCAATAGACTGTTGGAAAATGATCACCAATGCATCCACTATTTCAGGTCCACTTCCTTAAGTACTCTGGGATGCAAACTATCAGGCCCCGGGGATTTATCGGCCGACAATCCCATCAATTTCCCGCCTAATAAGGATTTCCTTCAGTTCCTCCTCCTCACTAGACCCTCGGTCCCCTAGTACATCCGGAAGGTTATTTGTCTTCCTTCGTGAAGACAGAACCAAAGTAATTGTTCAATTGGTCTGCCATTTCTTTGTTCCCCATTATAAATTCACCTGATTCTGACTGCAAGGGACCTACGTTTGTCTTCACTAATCTTTTTCTCTTCACATATCTATAGAAGCTTTTGCAGTCAGTTTTTATGTTCCCAGCAAGCTTCCTCTCATACTCTATTTTCCCCTCCTAATTAAACCCTTTGTCCTCCTCTGCTGAATTCTAAATTTCTCCCAGTCCTCAGGTTTTCTGCTTTTTCTGGCCAATTTATATGCCTCTTCCTTGGATTTAACACTATCCTTAATTTCCCTTGTTAGCCACGATTGAGCCACCTTCCCCGTTTTATTTTTACTCCAGACAGGGATGTACAATTGTCAAAGTTCATCCATGTGATCTTTAAATGTTTGCCATTGTCTATCCACCGTCAACCCTTAAAATATAATTTGCCGGTCTATTCTAGCCAATTCACGTCTCATACCATCGAAGTTACCTTTCCTTAAGTTCAGGACCCTAGTTTCTTTATTAACTTTGTCACGCTCCATCTTAATGAAGAATTCTACCATATTATGGTCACTCTTCCCCAAGGGGCCTCGCACAACAAGATTGTTAATTAGTCCTCTCTCATTACGCATCACCCAGTCTCGGATGGTCAGCTCTCTAGTTGGTTCCTCGACATATTGGTCTAGAAAACCATCCCTAATACACTCCAGGAAATCCTCCTCCACCGCATTGCTACCAGTTTGGTTAGCCCAATCTATATGTAGATTAAAGTCGCCCATGATAACTGCTTTCTCTCTCTGTCCCTCTCTCTGTCCCTCCCTCTCTCTCTGTCCCTCCCTCTCTCTCTGTCCCTCCCTCTCTCTCTGTCCCTCCCCCTCTCTCTGTCCCTCCCCCTCTCTCTGTCCCTCCCCCTCTCTCTGTCCCTCCCTCTCTCTCTGTCCCTCCCTCTCTCTCTGTCCCTCCCTCTCTCTCTGTCCCTCCCTCTCTCTCTGTCCCTCCCTCTCTCTCAGTCCCTCCCTCTCTCTCAGTCCCTCCCTCTCTCTCAGTCCCTCCCTCTCTCTCAGTCCCTCCCTCTCTCTCAGTCCCTCCCTCTCTCTCAGTCCCTCCCTCTCTCTCAGTCCCTCCCTCTCTCTCAGTCCCTCCCTCTCTCTCAGTCCCTCCCTCTCTCTCAGTCCCTCCCTCTCTCTCAGTCCCTCCCTCTCTCTCAGTCCCTCCCTCTCTCTCAGTCCCTCCCTCTCTCTCAGTCCCTCCCTCTCTCTCTCAGTCCCTCCCTCTCTCTCTCAGTCCCTCCCTCTCTCTCTCAGTCCCTCCCTCTCTCTCTCAGTCCCTCCCTCTCTCTCTCAGTCCCTCCCTCTCTCTCTCAGTCCCTCCCTCTCTCTCTCAGTCCCTCCCTCTCTCTCTCAGTCCCTCCCTCTCTCTCTCAGTCCCTCCCTCTCTCTCTCAGTCCCTCCCTCTCTCTCTCAGTCCCTCCCTCTCTCTCTCAGTCCCTCCCTCTCTCTCTCAGTCCCTCCCTCTCTCTCTCAGTCCCTCCCTCTCTCTCTCAGTCCCTCCCTCTCTCTCTCAGTCCCTCCCTCTCTCTCTCAGTCCCTCCCTCTCTCTCTCAGTCCTCCCTCTCTCTCTCAGTCCCTCCCTCTCTCTCTCAGTCCCTCCCTCTCTCTCTCAGTCCCTCCCTCTCTCTCTCAGTCCCTCCCTCTCTCTCTCAGTCCCTCCCTCTCTCTCTCAGTCCCTCCCTCTCTCTCTCAGTCCCTCCCTCTCTCTCTCAGTCCCTCCCTCTCTCTCTCAGTCCCTCCCTCTCTCTCTCAGTCCCTCCCTCTCTCTCTCAGTCCCTCCCTCTCTCTCTCAGTCCCTCCCTCTCTCTCTCAGTCCCTCCCTCTCTCTCTCAGTCCCTCCCTCTCTCTCTCAGTCCTCCCTCTCTCTCTCAGTCCCTCCCTCTCTCTCTCAGTCCCTCCCTCTCTCTCTCAGTCCCTCCCTCTCTCTCTCAGTCCCTCCCTCTCTCTCTCAGTCCCTCCCTCTCTCTCTCAGTCCCTCCCTCTCTCCGCTCAGTCCCTCCCTCTCTCTCTCAGTCCCTCCCTCTCTCTCTCAGTCCCTCCCCTCTCTCTCTCATCCCTCCCTCTCTCTCTCAGTCCCTCCCTCTCTCTCTCAGTCCCTCCCTCTCTCTCTCAGTCCCTCCCTCTCTCTCTCTCTCCCTCCGCCTCCCGCTCTCTGCTCCTCTCTCTCTCAGTCCCTCTCTCTCTCTCTCAGTCCCTCCCTCTCTCTCTCAGTCCCTCCCTCTCTCTCTCAGTCCCTCCCTCTCTCTCTCAGTCCTCCCTCTCTCTCTCAGTCCCTCCCTCTCTCTCTCAGCTCAGTCCCTCCCTCTCTCTCTCAGTCCCTCCCTCTCTCTCTCAGTCCCTCCCTCTCTCTCTCAGTCCCTCCCTCTCTCTCTCAGTCCCTCCCTCTCTCTCTCAGTCCCTCCCTCTCTCTCAGTCCCTCCCTCTCTCTCTCAGTCCCTCCCTCTCTCTCTCAGTCCCTCCCTCTCTCTCTCTCAGTCCCTCCCTCTCTCTCTCAGTCCCTCCCTCTCTCTCTCAGTCCCTCCCTCTCTCTCTCAGTCCCTCCCTCTCTCTCTCTCAGTCCCTCCCTCTCTCTCAGTCCCTCCCTCTCTCTCTCTCAGTCCCTCCCCTCTCTCTCTCAGTCCCTCCCTCTCTCCTCTCAGTCCCTCCCTCTCCTCTCAGTCCCTCCCTCTCTCTCTCAGTCCCTCCCTCTCTCTCTCAGTCCCTCCCTCTCTCTCTCAGTCCCTCCCTCTCTCTCTCAGTCCCTCCCTCTCTCTCTCAGTCCCTCCCTCTCTCTCTCAGTCCCTCCCTCTCTCTCTCAGTCCCTCCCTCTCTCTCTCAGTCCCTCCCTCTCTCTCTCAGTCCCTCCCTCTCTCTCTCAGTCCCTCCCTCTCTCTCTCAGTCCCTCCCTCTCTCTCTCAGTCCCTCCCTCTCTCTCTCAGTCCCTCCCTCTCTCTCTCAGTCCCTCCCTCTCTCTCTCAGTCCCTCCCTCTCTCTCTCAGTCCCCCTCTCTCTCAGTCCCCCCCGCCTCTCTGCCCCCCCCCCCCCCCGCTCTCTCTGCCCCCCCCCCCCCGCTCTCTCTGCCCCCCCCCCCGCTCTCTCCCCCCCCCCCCCCGCTCTCTCTGCCCCCCCCCCCCCCGCTCTCTCTGCCCCCCCCCCCCCCGCTCTCTCTGCCCCCCCCCCCCCCCTCTCTGCCCCCCCCCCCCGCTCTCTCTGCCCCCCCCCCCCGCTCTCTCTGCCCCCCCCCGCTCTCTCTGCCCCCCCGCTCTCTCTGCCCCCCCCCCCCGCTCTCTCTGCCCCCCCCCCCCCGCTCTCTCTGCCCCCCCCCCCCCCCCCCCGCTCTCTCTGCCCCCCCCCCCCCGCTCTCTCTGCCCCCCCCCCCCCGCTCTCTCTGCCCCCCCCCCCCCCCCGCTCTCTCTGCCCCCCCCCCGCTCTCTCTGCCCCCCCCCCCCTCTCTGCCCCCCCCCCCCCCCCCCCCCCCGCTCTCTCTGCCCCCCCCCCCCCCCCCCCCCCGCTCTCTCTGCCCCCCCCCCCCGGCTCTCTCTGCCCCCCCCCTGCACAGGCCGGGGACTGAGCCTGGGCCTTTGCTGCTTTCTGTGCCCCTGTAAACGG
>NW_027254820.1:122381-162381 GCF_044704955.1 Pristiophorus japonicus | reverse complement strand
CGGGGCCTGATAGTCTGCATCCCAGAGTACTTAAGGAAGCGGCCCTAGAAATAGTGGATGCATTGGTGATCATTTTCCAACAGTCTATTGACTCTGGATCGGTTCCTATGGACTGGAGGGTAACTAATGTAACCCCACTTTTTAAAAAAGGAGGGAGAGAGAAAGCGGGTAATTATAGACCGGTTAGCCTGACATCAGTAGTGGGGAAAATGTTGGAATCAATTATTAAAGATGAAATAGCAGTGCATTTGGAAAGCAGTGACAGGATCGGTCCAAGTCAGCATGGATTTATGAAAGGGAAATCATGCTTGACAAATCTTCTGGAATTTTTTGAGGATGTAACAAGTAGAGTGGACAAGGGAGAATCGGTGGATGTGGTGTATTTGGACTTTCAAAAGGCTTTTAACAAAGTCCCACACAAGAGATTGTTGTGCAAAATTACGTGGATAGAGAACTGGTTGTCAGACAGGAAGCAGAGAGTCGGGATAAACGGGTCCTTTTCAGAATGGCAGGCAGTGACTAGTGGGGTGCCGCAGGGCTCAGTGCTGGGACCCCAGCTATTTACAATATACATTAATGATTTAACGAAGGAATTGAATGTAATATCTCCAAGTTTTCAGAGGACACTAAGCTGGGTGGCGGTGTGAGCTGTGAGGAGGATGCTAAGAGGCTGCAGGGTGACTTGGACAGGTTAGGTGAGTGGGCAAATGCATGGTAGATGCAGTATAATGTGGATAAATGTGAGGTTATCCACTTTGGTGGTTAAAAACAGGAAGGCAGATTATCTGAATGGTGACAGATTAGGAAAAGGGGAGGTGCAACGAGACCTGGGTGTCATGGTACATCAGTCATTGAAGGTTGGCATGCAGGTACAGCAGGCGGTGAAGAAGGCAAATGGCATGTTGGCCTTCGTAGCGAGAGGATTTGAGTACAGGGGCAGGGAGGTGTTACTACAGTTGTACAGGGCCTTGGTGAGGCCACACCTGGAATATTGTGTACAGTTTTGGTCTCCTAATCTGAGGAAGGACGTTCTTGCTATTGAGGGAGTGCAGCGAAGGTTCACCAGACTGATTCCCGGGATGGCAGGACTGACATATGAAGAAAGACTGGATCGACTGGGCTTATATTCACTGGAGTTCAGAAGAATGAGAGGGGATCTCATAGAAACATATAAAATTCTGACGGGACGGGACAGGTTCGATGCAGGAAGAATGTTCCCGATGTTGGGGAAGTCCAGAACCAGGGGTCACAGTCTAAGGATAAGGGGTAAGCCATTTAGGACCGAGATGAGGAGAAACTTCTTCACCCAGAGAGTGGTGAACCTGTGGAATTCTCTACCACAGAGAGTTGTTGGGGCCAGTTCGTTAGATATATTCAAGAGGGAGCTGGATATGGCCCTTACGGCTAAAGGGATCAAGGGGTATGGAGAGAAAGCAGGAATGGGGTACTGAGGGAATGATCAGCCATGATCTTATTGAATGGCGGTGCAGGCTCGAAGGGCCGAATGGCCTACTCCTGCACCTATTTTCTATGTTTTTATGTTTCTTATTCCAGGACGTCCCAAAGCGCCTCACAGACAATGAAGCACTTTTTTTGAAGTGCGTTCACTGTTGCAATGTGGGAAACGCCAATTTGCGCACAGCAAGCTCCCACACACAGCGATGTGATAATGACCCGGGTCGTCTGTTTTAGTGATGTTGGTCGAGGGATAAATATTGGTCCCAGGACACCGGGGAGAACTCCCCCTGCTCTTCTTCCAATAGTGGCCCCGGGATCTTTTACATCCACCCGAGAGGGCAGACGGGGCCTCGGTTTAACGTCTCATCCCGAAATACAGCCCCTCCGACAGTGCGGTGCTCCCTCAGTACTGCCCCTCCGACAGTGCGGGGCTCCCTCAGTACCGCCCCTCCGACAGTGCGGGGCTCCCTCAGTACCGCCCCTCCGACAGTGCGGCGCTCCCTCAGTACTGCCCCTCCGACAGCGCGGGGCTCCCTCAGTACCGCCCCTCCGACAGTGCGGCGCTCCCTCAGTACTGCCCCTCCGACAGCGCGGGGCTCCCTCAGTACTGCCCCTCCGACAGTGCGGCGCTCCCTCAGTACCGCCCCTCCGACAGCGCGGCGCTCCCTCAGTACCGCCCCTCCGACAGTGCGGCGCTCCCTCAGTACCGCCCCTCCGACAGTGCGGGGCTCCCTCAGTACCGCCCCTCCGACAGCGCGGGGCTCCCTCAGTACCGCCCCTCCGACAGTGCGGCGCTCCCTCAGTACCGCCCCTCCGACAGTGCGGGGCTCCCTCAGTACCGCCCCTCCGACAGTGCGGCGCTCCCTCAGTACCGCCCCTCCGACAGTGCGGGGCTCCCTCAGTACCGCCCCTCCGACAGTGCGGGGCTCCCTCAGTACCGCCCCTCCGACAGTGCGGGGCTCCCTCAGTACCGCCCCTCCGACAGCGCAGTGCGGGGCTCCCTCAGTACCGCCCCTCCGACAGCGCAGCGCAGTGCGACACTCCCTCAATACTGCCCCCCCAGCGTCGGGTCCTGGATTAACCGGGGGCCCGATCTCGGGAGCGGTGTCTCGAACCCACTGCCTTGCGGCTCGAGAGAGGTCGGTGGGGGTGGGGGGTGGGAGAACGACGAACGATAGCCGCCCACCGTGGGAGCTTGCTGTGCCTTTTCCCGGGGGGGGAGGGGAATACCGATTGGCTCACACTTACCCAGCTCTCCGAGGGAGACTTGAAGCATGGTCACTGTGACCCAGATGAAGAGATACATTGTGGGAGCTCGCGGGTCGGAGGGGAGTCCCTGTTGTGAACACCTCCCAGTGTCTCGCACTATTCGCCTCTCCGACTACGGGGCCTCGACATGTAAAAAGAAAGGCTTTGCTCTCGGGAACGACGCTGGAGTGTGGAACAACCGGCTGGAGGTCTTCTTCAGGTCTGGTCCCCTTGCCAACAGGGGCTTGGTTGCCACGACGGTGGGGGGCCCTTGTGAGGTCACAGTGGCCCTTGACCTCACGGACCCTGGGGACATTGTGACGTCCAGCCCTCGGGTCCACCACCCCCCACCCCCGGACAGTCGCGTTAATTCTTTCAAACCCCCGCAATCTCACTCCCTCCACCACCAGCGCATCATCGAAACACAGAAAATAGGTGCAGGAGTCGGCTATTCGGCCCTTCGAGCCTGCACCACCATTCAATATGATCACGGCTGATCATTCCCTCAGTACCCCATTCCTGCTTTCTCTCCATACCCCTTGATCCCTTTAGCCGTAAGGGCCGCATCTAACTCCCTTTTGAATATATCTAACGAACTGGCCCCAACAACTCTCTGTGGTAGAGAATTCCACAGGTTCACCACTCTCTGGGTGAAGAAGTTTCTCCTCATCTCGGTCCTAAATGGCTTACCCCTTACCCTTAGACTGTGTCCCCTGGTTCTGGACTTCCCCAACATCGGGAACATTCTTCCTGCATCTAACCTGTCCCGTCCCGTCAGAATTTTATATGTTTCTATGAGATCCCCTCTCATCCTTCTAAACTCCAGTGAATACAAGCCCAGTCGATCCAGTCTTTCTTCATATGTCAGTCCTGCCATCCCGGGAATCAGTCTGGTGAACCTTCGCTGCACTCCCTCAATAGCAAGAACGTCCTTCCTCAGATTAGGAGACCAAAACTGAACACAATATTCCAGGTGAGGCCTCACCAAGGCCCTGTACAACTGCAGTAAGACCTCCCTGCTCCTATACTCAAATCCTCTCGCTATGAAGGCCAACATACCATTTGCCTTCTTCACCGCCTGCTGTACCTGCATGGCCAACTTTCAATGACTGATGTACCATGACACCCAGGTCTCGTTGCACCTCCCCTTTTCCTAATCTGCCGCCATTCAGATAATATTCTGCCTTCCTGTTTTTGCCCCCAAAGTGGATAGCCTCACATTTATCCACATTATACTGCATCTGCCATGTATTTGCCCACTCACCTAACCTGTCCAAGTCACCCTGCAGCCTCTTAGCGTCCTCCTCACAGCTCACACCGCCACCCAGCTTAGTGTCATCTGCAAACTTGGAGATATTACACTCAATTCCTTCATCTAAATCATTAATCATCATCATCGGCAGTCCCTCGGAATCGAGGAAGTCCTGCTTCCACCTTAACAATGAGTCCTCAGGTGGCTGAACAGCCCAATATGGGAGCCACAGTCCCTGTCACAGGGTGGGACAGACAGTGGTTGAGGGAAGGGGAGGGTGGGACTGGTTTGCCGCACGCTCCTTCCGCTGCCTGCACTTGGTTTCTGCACGCTCTCGGCGACGAGACTCGAGGTGCTCAGCGCCCCTCCCGGATGCACTTCCTCCACTGAGGGCGGACTGGTCTTTGGGCCCAGGGACTCCCAGGTGTCGGTAGGGATGTTGCACTTTATCAGGGAGGGCTTTGAGGGTGGTCCCTGTAACGTTTCCTCTGCCCACCTTTGGCTCGTTTGCCCGTGAAGGAGTTCCGAGTAGAGCGCTTGCTTTGGGAGTCTCGTGTCTGGGGGACATGCGGACAATGTGGCCCTGCCCAGCGGAGCTGGTCGAGTGTAGTCAGTGCTTCGATGCTGGGGATGTTGGCCTGGTTGAGGACGCTAACGTTGGTGCGTCTGTCCTCCCGGGGGATTTGCAGGATCTTGCGGAGACAGCGTTGGTGGTATTTCTCCAGCGACTTGAGGTACCTACTGTACATGGTCCATGTCTCTGAGCCATACAGGAGGGCGGGTATCACTACAGCCCTGTAGACCATGAGCTTGGTGGCAGATTTGAGGGCCTGGTCTTCAAACACTCTTTCCCTCAGGAGGCCAAAGGCTGCACTGGCGCACTGTACCACCCCTCCGAGTGCACAACCAAGTACTTTTTAAATGTGGTGAGGGTTTCTGCCTCTACCACCCTTTCAGGCAGTGAGTTCCCCCCTTAGAAGACATTTCCCCTCAAATTCCCTCTAAACCTCCCCCCAATTACTTTCAATCTCTGCCCCCTGGTTGTTGACCCCTCTGCCAAGGGAAACAGGTCCTTCCTATCCACTTGATCCAGGCTCCTCACACCTTAATTAAATCTCCCCTCAGCCTCCTCTGTTCCAAAGAAAACAACCCCAGCCTCTCCAATCTTTCCTCATCGCTAAAATTCTCCAGTCCAGGCAACATCCTGGTAAATCTCCTCTGTACCCTCTCTAGTGCAACATCCTGGTAAATCTCCTCTGTACCCTCTCCAGTGCAACATCCTGTAAATCTCCTCTGTACCCTCTCCAGTGCAACATCCTGGTAAATCTCCTCTGTACCCTCTCTAGTGCAACATCCTGGTAAATCTCCTCTGTACCCTCTCTAGTGCAACATTCTGGTAAATCTCCTCTGTACCCTCTCTAATGCAACATCCTGGTAAATCTCCTCTGTATCCTCTCCAGTGCAACATCCTGGTAAATCTCCTCTGTACCCTCTCCAGTGCAACATCCTGGTAAATCTCCTCTGTACCCTCTCCAGTGCAACATCCTGGTAAATCTCCTCTGTACCCTCTCCAGTGCAACATCCTGGTAAATCTCCTCTGTACCCTCTCCAGTGCAACATCCTGGTAAATCTCCTCTGTACCCTCTCCAGTGCAACATCCTGGTAAATCTCCTCTGTACCCTCTCCAGTGCAACATCCTGGTAAATCTCCTCTGTACCCTCTCCAGTGCAACACCCTGGTAAATCTCCTCTGTACCCTCTCTAGTGCAATCACATCCTTCCTGTAATGTGATGACCAGAACTGCACGCAGTACTCCAGCTGTGGCCTAACCAGTGTTTTTTACAGTTCAAGCATAACTCCCAACCCCCCACCCGGCTCTTGTATTCTACACCTCGGCAAATATAGGCAAGTATTCCGTATGGGTAGTGAATTGAAGGCCAAGCTCGCTAGGTTTTCGACTCGAGGGACCAGGCAGGAAGCTGGAGTCGAGGTGGACAATCGGCCAGTGACCTTATTGAATGGCGGAGCAGGCTCGAGGGGCTGAATGGCCAACTCCTGCTGCCTTTTCCTGTGAGCGGGGAAGATCTCCCCAGTGTCTCGGGCTCCGCCTCGATGCCTCAAACCGACGTCATCTAAAGAAAAAAAACACAGCTTGACTTTGGTCAGCTGTCTCTTTTAACTGTTTAATGGGATCTTGCTGTGCACATAAAAGACAGCGGACTCGCGAAGCCCGAGACACTGGGAGATCTTCCCTGCTGTCACTATTAATGGGTGTCTGAAACGCTTTTAAATAATGCAAGGACAGGATTGATGGCTCTATTTCAATGCAAATATTAACACACTTGTCCATCCCTTGTTCTGGGGCGAGGGCTCTTTAAATAAATCTGCGCATATTAATGAGCCAGCAGTTCATCAATATTCATGAACCCGGCAGGGGTGGGCAAGGAGTGGAATGAACTATTTCCAGGCTCAGGGGGTGTCACTATGAAAGTCAATCAATTAATCCCATATAAATTAATTAAATTTTGCTCGATATCAAATAAACCCAAAGGATTATTTGTAAAGAGACATTATTTGCTGTTTGTGTTTTTAATTGGAGGAGTTTAAACTCATTTTGCTACCCTCTCACCATCCGACCACCCCTCCGATGAGAATGGTGAGTCCGCCTGCGCAGGCGCAGAGGTGACTGCGGATTGGACCATTCACAAGGTGGGGGGGAAGTAAGAGGTATAAAAGTCCATTCATCCGGTACACATTAATTGAATTTTGTTGTATAATCAAATAAATCAAGTTGTTGCTAGTTTTATTTGGAATTAGATGGGTTTTAGGTCGTTTTCTTAAAACCAATTCATTTCTGAGCCACCCCTCGGGGATGGGTAAATGCACGGGTCCGTCGCGCCTGCGCAGAGGGCGAAAAAGCAGGACTGGACCATTCGTAGACTAAGGGAGGGGGAATGACCTAAATGTAATCCCTCAATCCGATGCAAATGGATGGAAACTTGCTCAGTCGGAAAGAAATAAATTTCATTGTTAATTAGTAAAAAAAAAAAATGCTCCAGCTGTGTTACGTTTGGAAAGGAATCAGTTCTCTTTTGGTTTCGACAATTATTTTTCTGGCACCCCTCTGGAGAAAGAGGGGAATGGACGGGTCCGGATCGCCCCGCGCGTGCGCAGTGGACGGTCGGCCCGGACTGAACCATTCCCAGACAAAGCGGGGTTACTCTAAATGTCAACCCTTTAATACGATGCAAGTCGATCAAAAGGCGCTCCAAAAATAAAATAAACCGCACGGGTGTTTTGATTAAAAATAATTTTATATTTTCTATGGGCTACATCTTGAAATTGGATGAGTTTTGTGTTTGTGTAAAATTATTTTTGGGGACAATTTGGTGGGGAGGGGAATGGGACAATGGACGGGTCCGGATTGGGGGGGGGGCGGGGCCAATCGCAGCGTACCGCACGTGCGCAGTTGCGTACTTGGGGGGGGGGGGCCGGCTGCCGTGAGCGCGCGCGTGCGCACACTTAGTAAGTCGGCTGCCGTGAGCGCGCGCGTGCGCACACTTAGTAAGTCGGCTGCCGTGAGCGCGTGCGTGCGCACACTTATTAAGTCGGCTGCCGTGAGCGCGCGCGTGCGCACACTTATTAAGGCGGCTGCCGTGAGCGCACACACTTACGTCGGCTGCCGTGAGCGCGCGTGCGCGCAGTTGACGGCGGGGCCAGAGCAGACAAGAGCGAGGCCGCCCGCCCCGAGGCTGCTGCTGCAAAGTGAAGATGGCGGCGGCCGCCTTCTACCGCCCGTTCGACCCCGAGGACCACGAGCTGGACAAGGCCTTCCGCCTGACGGCGCTGTCCGACCTGAAGGGATGAGGCTGCAAGGTCCCGCAGGAGGTGCTGCTCAAACTCCTGCAGGGACTCGGGCCCGAGCCGCCGGCCGCCGATGGCGCCGCTGGAGGCGGAGGAGGAGGATGCGGAGGCGGAGGGGAGGAGGACGGCGGCGGCGGGGGAGCAGGACAGTTCCTGGGGGCCGTCATGCCGCGGATCGGTGAGAGAATGTTCCCGAACCATTGTCCGCTCCCCCCCCCCCCGCAATCAGCCAATCAGCGGAGGAGGCCCCCAATGGGCTGCGGCGGAGGCCACGTGGTGTCCCCCCCACACACTTTACATCAACCCCGCGTGGGGGGGGGGGGCAATCGTGGTTGAGGGGTTAGGGGTCCAATCAGGGTTGAGGGGTTAGGGGTCCAATCAGGGTTGAGTGGGGTTAGGGGTCCAATCAGGGTTGGGTGTCCAATCAGGGTTGAGGGGTTAGGGGGCCAATCAGGGTTGGGGGGATTAGGGGGCCAATCAGGGTTACGGGGCCAATCAGGGTTGGGGGGATTAGGGGGCCAATCAGGGTTACGGGGCCAATTGGGGTTGAGGGGTTAGGGGGCCAATCAGGGTTGAGTGCAGTTGGGGGGCCAATCAGGGTTGGGGGGGATTAGGGTGCCAATCCGGGTTGGGGGGGATTAGGGTGCCAATCAGGGTTGGGGGGATTAGTGGGCCAATCGGGGTTGGGGGGCCAATCAGGGTTGGGGGGCCAATCGGGGTTGGGGGGATTAGGGGGCCAATCAGGGTTTAGGGGGGCAATCGGGGATGGGGGGGGGTTTAGGGGGCCAATCAGGGTTGGGGGATTAGGGGGCCAATCAGGGTTGAGTGGGGTTAGGGGGCCAATCAGGGTTGAGGCACAGTTGGTTCTGGCCAATGGTCGGATAGGGCGGTGCCCCGTTGATTGCCGTGCGTCTCCGCCAATGGAGGGTGGCGCTCCTGCCCGGGGAAGAGGGCGGGGCTTGAGACTGGGTTCCAACATGTCTGTGCTCCCCCCCCCCCGGCATTGCTACCTGATTGCCCTCTGGTACCTACGCCCCAGGGGGGGCGTGCGAAGACGAGCCGAGCGAGCGGACGTGGGCTGGATGTTCGACTGTGGGGGGCATCGCGGCCCTCAGCTCCTCCCCTTCTCGCGCTCCACAACAGGAGTGTCGCTGGGCGCTGACCAGGGGCAGGAAACCCTGGGCGATCCACCCTCGGCCCACCTAACACGGGGAACGGGATGGCGGGGGGCGAATGGGTAGCTGATGTCTCCCTACCCCCAAATTCCTGCTCCGGTTCATGAGAGAGAAAGGGAGGGAGCGACGGGGTTGGATTGATCAGGGGCACGTCTTCCACACCAGACCAGTGGCAAACCATGGCTCACTTGCACCAGTTGGCTCTCGTGTTTGCCAACAGGAGGACGGAAATTGCAGGGGAATGCCTCACTGTTAAAACGGCAAAATAAACGGCCAACTAGTTTATTTTATTTTTGAAGCAGGGCCTGCTGTTGCGAATTGTACGACCGTGCACAGATAGAGCCATCGGGCCTATGCGGGCTCTTTGATAGACAAACTGCCCCCTCCGCCCCAGCTCTTTCACCATCGCCCTACAAATGTTTTTTTAAAGAAACGCTAAATATTCAGCCAGTGTTGCTTGCTGGAGAATTGGGTTGTGAACTCCCTTGTGGGGAATGAGCTGGAACATCACCGACCGGTAACTATCTGTAACGACCGCAAGCCTCGGAACCAAGTTTGGCAGCATTTTCCAAATGGGCCCCATTGAACGTCGACCTGTGTTTCGCAATTTATTTCAGCTTCCTTCCACTCACCGCTGCAAAAGCAGTAACTCCCACTGCCAGTACACTTCAACGGCTGCCTGTACACGTTCGCTCGCCTGCTTTAGGGACAGGAGGAGGCCGTTCAGCCCCTCGAGCCTGTTACATTTGGGACAGGAGGAGGCCGTTCAGCCCCTCGAGCCTGTTACATTAGGGACAGGAGGAGGCCGTTCAGCCCCTCGAGCCTGTTACATTAGGGACAGGAAGAGGCTGTTCAGCCCCTCGAGCCTGTTACATTAGGAACAGGAGGAGGCCGTTCAGCCCCTCGAGCCTGTTACATTAGGGACAGGAGGAGGCCGTTCAGCCCCTCGAGCCTGTTACATTAGGGACAGGAGGAGGCCGTTCAGCCCCTCGAGCCTGTTACATTAGGAACAGGAGGAGGCCGTTCAGCTCCTCGAGCCTGTTACATTAGGGACAGGAGGAGGCCGTTCAGCCCCTCGAGCCTGTTACATTAGGGACAGGAGGAGGCCGTTCAGCCCCTCGAGCCTGTTACATTAGGGACAGGAGGAGGCCGTTCAGCCCCTCGAGCCTGTTACATTAGGAACAGGAGGAGGCCGTTCAGCCCCTCGAGCCTGTTACATTAGGGACAGGAGGCCGTTCAGCCCCTCGAGCCTGTTACATTAGGGACAGGAGGAGGCCGTTCAGCCCCTCGAGTCTGTTACATTAGGAACAGGAGGAGGCCGTTCAGCCCCTCGAGCCTGTTACATTAGGGACAGGAGGAGGCCGTTCAGCCCCTCGAGCCTGTTACATTAGGAACAGGAGGAGGCCGTTCAGCCCCTTGAGCCTGTTACATTAGGAACAGGAGGAGATCACCAATCTCACACGCTCTCATCTGTGCTAGTCTCTTAATGTGGAACCTATTACAGGCTACATGGCCCAGAAACAGGCCATTGGGCCCAACCAGTCCATGCGCCGTTTATGCTCCACTCGAGCCTCCTCCCGTCTTTCCCCATCTAAATCTATCTCCATAACCCTCTGTTCCCTTCTCCCCCATACGCTTGTCCAGCCTCCCCCTTAAATACATCGACACTATTTGCCTCGACCCCTCCCTGTGGCAGCGAGTTTCACATTCTCACCACTCTCAGGTTTCTCCTGAATTCCCCATTGGGTTTCTCAGTGACGATCTTATATCGATGGTCTCTAGTTATGCTCTTCCCCACAAGTGGAAACACTCTCTCTGTATCCACTCATCAAAACCTTTCATCATTTTACAGACCTCTATTAGGTCACCCCTCAGCCTTCTTTAAAGAGAAAAGAGACCCAGCCTGTTCATCCTTTCCTGATATGTATACCCTCGCGTTTCTGGTATCATCCTTGTCAATCTTCTCTGCACCCTCTCCAGTGCCTCTATATCCTTTTTATAATATGGTGACCAGAACTGTGCACGGTGCTCCCAGTGTGGTCTAACCCAGGTATATGGAGACCAGAACTGTGCACGGTGCTCCCAGTGTGGTCTAACCCAGGTATATGGAGACCAGAACTGTGCACGGTGCTCCCAGTGTGGTCTAACCCAGGTATATGGAGACCAGAACTGTGCACAGTGCTCAAAGTGTCTGACCACGGTTCGATACAGGTTTAGCAAACCGTATCAAATGACTTCTGGAAGTTCACATAACGCATCCAGAGACACTCCCTTATCGACCTTGCAAATGACCTCAAAAAAAGTTTAACTCGGTTCGCTTGACATGACTTGCCCATTTCAAAATCCCTGCTGGGTGCTCCCTGATCAGCTCATACTTGTTCAAATATTTGTCCAAACTAGCTCTGTCTCGCCATCCACTGTGGAGGATAATGACCTGGATCGTCTGTTTTAGTGATGTTGGTCGAGGGATAAATATTGGCCCCAGGACACCGGGGAGAACTCCCCCTGCTCTTCTTCCAATAGTGGCCAAGGGATCTTTTACATCCACCCGAGAGGGCAGACGGGGTCTCGGTTTAACGTCTCATCCGAAATACAGCCCCTCCGACAGTGCGGGGCTCCCTCAGTACCGCCCCTCCGACAGTGCGGGGCTCCCTCAGTACCGCCCCTCCGACAGTGCGGGGCTCCCTCAGTACCGCCCCTCCGACAGTGCGGGGCTCCCTCAGTACCGCCCCTCCGACAGTGCGGGGCTCCCTCAGTACCGCCCCTCTGACAGTGCGGGGCTCCCTCAGTACCGCCCCTCCGACCGTGCGGGGCTCCCTCAGCACCGCCCCTCCGACAGCGCAGTACGGCGCTCCCTCAGCACCGCCCCTCCGACAGCGCAGTACGGCGCTCCCTCGGCACCGCCCCTCCGACAGCGCAGTGCATCGCTCCCTCGGTACTGGCAGCGGAGTGTCGGCCTAGAGTACACGCTCGGGCCTCTGGAGTGGGACTCGAACCCACCACTGACCCGAGGCGAGAATGAGACACACTGAGCCGCAGTGGAAAGCTTGAGCCTCTTGCACGGGGATAAACGTGAGCCCAGTGGGGTTGTGCAGTTGACCCGAGCTAATGCGGGACTGTCTCTTTCAGGGATCGGCATGGACTCGTGTGTGATCCCGCTCCGGCATGGTGGCCTGTCCCTCGTCCAGACAACCGACTTCTTCTATCCCTTAGTCGACGATCCGTATATGATGGTACGTTGTGAACTCGCTCGCCTCACGAGTTGCGTGTTTTATTTTTCGACCTGTCTGCGCGCGCGTGTGTGCTGCTGTCGTTCGCCTGGGGAGTTAATCCACCTGCCTGCAGTATGCCCGAGGGACTGAAACACAGAAAATAGGAGCAGTAGTAGGCCATTCGGCCCCTCGAGCCTGCACCGCCATTTAATACGACCATGGCTGATCCTCTATCTCAACACCAGATTCCCGCTTTCTCCCCAGACCCCTTGATGCCTTTTGTGTCTAGAAATCTATCTGTCTCCCTCTTAAATATATTCAGTGACGTGGCCTCCACAGCCTTCTGTGGGAGAGAATTCCACAGGTTCACCTCCCTCGGGAGTGAAAACATTTCTCCTCATCTCGCTCCTAAATTTCCTACCCCGTATCCTGAGACTGTGTGAGCCCTTGTTCTAGACTTCCCAGCCCCGGGGGAAAACATCCTCCCCGCATCCAGTCTGTCCAACCCCGTCAGAATTGTATACCTTTCAATGAGATCCCCTCTCATTCTTCTAAACTCCAGTGAATACAGGCCCAGTCGACCCAATCTCTCCTCATACGACAGTCCTGCCCTCCCAGGAATCAGTCTGGTGAATGAGAGGTGATCTTAGCGAAACGTATCAGATTCTGAGGGGGCTCGACGAGGTGGATGCAGAGAGGATGTTCCCACTGATGGGGGAGACTAGAACTAGGGGCCATGACCTTAGAACACAACTGTTTACAATATACATAGATGACCTGGAAGAGGGGACAGAGTGTAGTGTAACAAAATTTGCGGATGACACACAGATTAGTGGGAAAGCGGGTTGTGTAGAGGACACAGAGAGGCTGCAAAGAGATTTGGATAGGTTAAGCGAATGGGCTAAGGTTTGGCAGATGGAATACAATGTCGGAAAGTGTGAGGTCATCCACCTTGGGGGGGGGGGGGGGGCGGGGGGGAGGAACGGACAGTAAAAGGGAATATTATTTGAATGGGGAGAAATTACAACATGCTGCGGTGCAGAGGGACCTGGGGGTCCTTGTGCATGAAACTCTTTTAGGGAGTTAATGGAAAAAACATTAAACTGTGCCCCCCGATCTGGGGGAAACACCAACATTTACAATGCCTTTTTTTTTTGGCACAGAATTGAATTTTTCTCCAAGTGCCCCCTATAAAAGGGGAGGGGGACACTAAAAGCACCGGCAATTAAAACAAATTAAACTTTAAAACGTAAAATCAAATTAAAATTTGGTTGCCGGGCGTGATGATGCACTCCAGTCCCTCCGGTGCCCACCTCTCGCGGAAGGCCGCGAGCGTACCGGTGGACACCGCGTGCTCCATCTCCAAGGACACTCTGGCGCGGATGTACGCGCGGAAGAGAGGCAGGCAGTCAGGTTGAACGACCCCCTCGACCGCCCGCTGCCTGGACCGGCTGATGGCACCCTTGGCCGTGCCCAGGAGCAGTCCTACGAGGAGGCCCTCGGACCTACCCGCTCCCCTCCGCACAGGGTGCCCAAAGATCAGGAGAGTGGGACTGAAGTGCAGCCAGAATTTCAGGAGCAGCCCCTTTAGATAATGAAACAGGGGCTGCAACCTCGTGCACTCAATAAAAACATGGAACACGGACTCCTCCAGACCGCAGAAATTGCAGGCGGCCTGGGAGTCCGTGAGCCGGCTTAAAAATTTGTTGCACGGCACTGCTCCGTGCACCACCCTCCTTGTGCATGAAACTCTTTTGAGTTTACCTGCAAAAACAAAAACATTAAAACCATGCCACCCGCCTGGGTGACACAGCAGACATTTACAAGGCCCTTTTTTTTTTTTTTTGGGCACTAAAATCAAATTTTCCTTTTTTCCAGTGCCTCCTATAAAAGGAGAGGGGGACACTAAAAGCACCGGCAATTAAAACAAAATAAACTTTAAAACGTAAAATCAAATTAAAATTTGGTTGCCGGGCGTGATGATGCACTCAAGTCCCTCCGGTGCCCACCTCTCGCGGAAGGCCGCGAGCGTACCGGTGGACACCGTGTGCTCCATCTCCAAGGACACCCTGGACCGGATGTAAGAGCGGAAGAGAGGCAGGCAGTCCGGTTGAACGACCCCCTCGACCGCCCGCTGCCTGGACTGGCTGATGGCACCCTTGGCCGTGCCCAGGAGCAGTCCTGCGAGGAGGCCCTCGGACCTACCCGCTCCCCTCCGCACAGGGTGCCCAAAGATCAGGAGAGTGGGACTGAAGTGCAGCCAGAATTTCAGGAGCAGCCCCTTTAGATAATGAAACGGGCTGCAACCTCGTGCACTCAATAAAAACATGGAACACGGACTCCTCCAGACCGCAGAAATTGCAGGCGGCCTGGGAGTCCGTGAACCGGCTTAAAAATTTGTTGCACGGCACTGCTCCGTGCACCACCCTCCTTGTGCATGAATCCCAAAAAGTTAGTTTGCAGGTGCAGCAGGTAATCAGGAAGGCGAATGGGATGTTGGCCTTCATTGCGAGAGGGATGGAGTACAAAAGCAGGGAGGTCCTGCTGCAACTGTACAGGGTATTGGTGAGGCTGCACCTGGAGTACTGCGTGCAGTTTTGGTCACCTTACTTAAGGAAGGATATACTGGCTTTGGAAGGGGTTCAGAGACGATTCACGAGGCTGATTCTGGAGATGAGGGGCTTACCTTGCGATGATAGATTGAGTAGACTGGGTCTTTACTTGTTGGAGTTCAGAAGGATGAGGGGTGATCTTATAGAAACATTTAAAATCATGAAAGGGATAGACAAGATAGAGGCAGAGAGGTTGTTTCCACTGGTCGGGGAAACTAGGACTAGGGGGCACAGCCTCAAAATACGGGGGAGCCAATTTAAAACCGAGTTGAGAAGGAATTTCTTCTCCCAGAGGGTTGTGAATCTGTGGAATTCTCTGCCCAGGGAAGCAGTTGAGGCTAGCTCATTGAATGTATTCAAATCACAGATAGATAAATTTTTAACCAATAAGGGAATTAAGGGTTACGGGGAGCGGGCGGGTAAGTGGAGCTGAGTCCACGGCCAGATCAGCCATGATCTTGTTGAATGGCGGAGCAGGCTCGAGGGGCTAGATGGCCTACTCCTGTTCCTAATTCTCATGTTCTTATAACAAGGGGCCGCCCATTTAAAACTGAGATGAGGAGGAATTTCTTCTCTCAGAGGGTTGTAAATCTGTGGAATTCGCTGCCTCAGAGAGCTGTGGAAGCCGGGACATTGAATACATTTAAGACAGAGATAGACAGTTTCTTAACCGATAAGGGGAGCGGGCAGGGAAGTGGAGCTGAGTCCATGATCGGATCAGCCGTGATCGTATTAAATGGCGGAGCAGGCTCGAGGGGCCGAATGGCCGACTCCTGCTCCTATTTCTGATGTGCATTAAGCAACACAGCAGCGAGGATGTGGCCTGCCGATTGGGACATATTTTTGGCAGCTGAGCCAGCCGCCTGCAGGTGTTCCTGTGATCTACGGCCCCTCGCCACGCAGTTGGGTTAATTTTTAATCCGCCTTGCTTGCTCTAGGGCTTTGCAGTTGAGAATGCCGAGGTTCCTAGACTACCCCGCCCCCCGCCCCCCCCGGTGCGTCCCTCAGCAAGCTCAGTCTCGCCCTGCGGAGGCTAGCAACGAGGGATCAGGGCTCCCGGTTGCACAAGGATAGCTGGTGCCTGGCCTGGGGTGTGACCATCAGCTTTCGGAGAGGCGGTGCCAGAGTGAGCAACTGGTTTCGCTCCTGGAGATTAACAGCAGCCCCAGTTTTAAGAAGTCACGGATTACCGGCATTTGCGGGCAAGAGGAGGTGGCAACTCGAGAGATAAATTGAATCTCCTAATCAGAAGCGCTTAACACACGAACACAGAAACATAGAAAATAGGTGCAGGAGTAGGCCATTCGGCCCTTCGAGCCTGCACCGCCATTCAATATGATCCTGGCTGATCATTCCCTCAGTACCCCATTCCTGCTTTCTCTCCATACCCCTTGATCCCTTTAGCCGTAAGGGCCACATTTTTCACCAGACTGATCCCCGGGGATGGCAGGACTGACATATGAAGAAAGACTGGATCGACTGGACTTGTATTCACTGGAGTTTAGAACAATGAGAGGGAATCTCATCGAAACATATAAAATTCTGATGGGTACAGCTAAAGGGATCAAGGGGTATGGAGAGAAAGCAGGAATGGGATACTGAGGGAATGATCAGCCATGATCTTATTGAACGGTGGTGCAGGCTCGAAGGGCCGAATAGCCTACTCCTGCACCTATTTTCTATGTTTCTATCTAACTCCCTTTTGAATATATCTAACGAACTGGCCTCAACAACTCTCTGTGGTAGAGAATTCCACAGGTTCACAATTCTCTGAGTGAAGAAGTTTCTCCTCATCTCAGTCCCAAATGACTTACCCCTTATCCTTAGACTGTGACCCCTGGTTCTGGACTTCTCCAACATCGGGAACATTCTTCCTGCATCTAACCTCTCCCGTCCCGTCAGAATTTTATAAAATTCTAAGAGATCCCCTCTCATTCTTCTAAATTCCAGTGAGTGTAAGCCCAGTCGATCCAGTCTTTCTTCATATGTCAGTCCTGCCATCCCGGGAATCAGTCTGGTGAACCTTTGCTGCACTCCCTCAATAGCAAGAATGTCCTTCCTCAGATTAGGAGACCAAAACTGAACACAATACTCTACGTGAGGCCTCACCAAGGCCCTGTACAACTGCAGTAAGACCTCCCTGCTCCTATACTCAAATCCTCTCGCTATGAAGGCCAACATGCCATTTGCCTTCTTCACTGCCTGCTGTACCTGCATGCCAACTTTCAATGACTGATGTACCATGACACCCAGGTCTTGTTGCACCTCCCCTTTTACTAATCTGTCGCCATTCAGATAATAATCTGCCTTCCTGTTTTTGCCACCAAAGTGGATAACCTCACATTTATCCACATTATACTGCATCTGCCATGCATTTGCCCACTCACCTAACCTAAGAAATTTAACATAAGAAACAGGAGCAGGAGTCGGCCATTCGGCCCCTCGAGCCTGCTCCGCCATTCAATAAGATCGTGGCTGATCTGATCTCGGGCTCAGCTCCACTTCCCCGCCCGCCCCTTCACTCCCTTATCATTCAAAAATCTGTCGATCTCCACCTTAAATATATTCACTGACCCTTCCTCCTCATCTCCGTCCTAAATGGGCGACCCCTTATTCTGAGACTATGTGCCCCCTGGTTCTAGATTCCCCCACGAGGGGGAAACATCCTCTCTGCATCTACCCTGTCCAGCCCTCTCAGAACTGATACGTTTCAATAAGATCACCTCTCATTCTTCTAAACTCCAATGGGTACAGGCCCAACCTGCTCAACCTTTCCTCATAAGTCAACCCCCTCATCCCCGGAATCAACCGAGTGAACCTTCTCTGAGCTGCCTCCACAAAAAGTATAACACTAGGGTACAGTACTGGTGGGTACAGGTCTGTCACTGTATAACATTGGGGTACAGTACTGGTGGGTACAGGTCTGTCACTATAATACTGGGGTACAGTACTGGTGGGTACAGGCCTGTCACTGTATAACACTGGGGTACAGTACTTGTGGGTACAGGTCTGTCACTGTATAACACTGGGGTACAGTACTTGTGGGTACAGGTCCGTCACTGTATAACACTGGGGTACAATGCTGGTGGGTACAGGTCTGTCACTGTATAACACTGGGGTACAGTACTGGTGGGTACAGATCTGTCACTGTATAACACTGGGGTACAGTACTGGTGGGTACAGGTCTGTCACTGTATAACACTGGGGTACAGTACTGGTGGGTACAGGCCTGTCACTGTATAACACTGGGGTACAGTGCAGGTGGGTACAGGTCTGTCACTATAACACTGGGGTACAGTACTGGTGGGTACAGGTCTATCACTGTATAACACTGGGGTACAGTACTGGTGGGTACAGGTCTGTCACTGTATAACACTGGGGTACAGTACTGGTGGGTACAGGTCTCACTGTATAACACTGGGGTACAGTACTGGTGGGTACAGGTCTGTCACTATAACACTGGGGTACAGTACTGGTGGGTACAGGTCTGTCACTGTATAACACTGGGGTACAGTACTGGGTACAGGTCTGTCACTGTACAACACTGGGGTACAGTACTGGTGGGTACAGGTCTGTCACTGTATAACACTGGGGTACAGTACTGGGTACAGGTCTGTCACTAACACTGGGGTACAGTACTGGTGGGTACAGGTCTGTCACTGTATAACACTGGGGTACAGTACTGGTGGGTACAGGTCTGTCACTGTATAACACTGGGGTACAGTACTGGTGGGTACAGGTCTGTCACTAACACTGGGGTACAGTACTGGAGGGTACAGGTCTGTCACTATAACACTGGGGTACAGTACTGGTGGGTACAGGTCTGTCACTGTATAACACTGGGGTACAGTACTGGTGGGTACAGGTCTGTCACTGTATAACACTGGGGTACAGTACTGGTGGGTACAGGTCTGTCACTGTATAACACTGGGGTACAGTACTGGTGGGTACAGGTCTGTCACTATAACACTGGGGTATAGTACTGGTGGGTACAGGTCTGTCACTGTATAACACTGGGGTACAGTACTGGTGGGTACAGGTCTGTCACTGTATAACACTGGGGCACAGTACTGGTGGGTACAGGTCTGTCACTGTATAACACTGGGGTACAATGCTGGTGGGTACAGGTCTGTCACTGTATAACACTGGGGTACAGTACTGGTGGGTACAGATCTGTCACTGTATAACACTGGGGTACAGTACTGGTGGGTACAGGTCTCTCACTGTATAACACTGGGGTACAGTACTGGGTACAGGTCTGTCACTGTACAACACTGGGGTAACAGTACTGGTGGGTACAGGTCTGTCACTGTATAACACTGGGGTACAGTACTGGGTACAGGTCTGTCACTGTATAACACTGGGGTACAGTACTGGTGGGTACAGGTCTGTCACTGTATAACACTGGGGGACAGTACTGGTGGGTACAGGTCTCACTGTATAACACTGGGGTACAGTACTGGTGGGTACAGGTCTGTCACTGTATAACACTGGGGTACAGTACTGGTGGGTACAGGTCTGTCACTAACACTGGGGTACAGTACTGGAGGGTACAGGTCTGTCACTGTATAACACGGGTACAGTACTGGTGGGTACAGGTCTGTCACTGTATAACACTGGGGTACAGTACTGGTGGGTACAGGTCTGTCACTGTATAACACTGGGGTACAGTACTGGTGGGTACAGGTCTGTCACTGTATAACACTGGGGTACAGTACTGGTGGGTACAGGTCTGTCACTATAACACTGGGGTATAGTACTGGTGGGTACAGGTCTGTCACTGTATAACACTGGAGTACAGTACTGGTGGGTACAGGTCTGTCACTGTATAACACTGGGGTACAGTACTGGTGGGTACAGGTCTGTCACTGTATAACACTGGGGTACAGTACTGGTGGGTACAGGTCTGTCACTGTATAACACTAGGGTACAGTACTGGTGGGTACAGGTCTGTCACTGTATAACACTGGGGTACAGTACTGGTGGGTACAGGTCTGTCACTGTATAACACTGGGGTACAATACTGGTGGGTACAGGTCTGTCACTGTATGACACTGGGGTACAGTACTGGTGGGTACAGGTCTGTCACTGTATAACACTGGGGTACAGTACTGGTGGGTACAGGTCTGTCACTGTATAACACTGGGGTACAGTACTGGTGGGTACAGGTCTGTCACTGTATAACACTGGGGTACAGTACTGGTGGGTACAGGTCTGTCACTGTATAACACTGGGGTACAGTACTGGTGGGTACAAGTCTGTCACTGTATAACACTGGGGTACAGTACTGGTGGGTACAGGTCTGTCACTGTATAACACTGGGATACAGTACTGGTGGGTACAGGTCTGTCACTATAACACTGGGGTATAGTACTGGTGGGTACAGGCCTGTCACTGTATAACACTGGGGTACAGTACTGGTGGGTACAGGTCTGTCACTGTATAACACTGGGGTACAATACTGGTGGGTACAGGTCTGTCACTGTATAACACTGGGGTACAGTACTGGTGGGTACAAGTCTGTCACTGTATAACACTGGGGTACAGTACTGGTGGGTACAGGTCTGTCACTGTATAACACTGTGGCTGGCTGCTATCTCCGTGGGGAGCCGTGTCTGACCCGTGCCTTTTTTCGTGTCCAGGGGCGGATTGCTTGTGCCAACGTACTGAGCGATCTCTACGCCATGGGAATCACCGAATGTGACAACATGCTGATGCTACTGAGTGTCAGCCAGAAAATGACTGAGAAGGTGAGGCGTGCTGAGCACAATTGAGCTGAAACATAGAAAACAGGAGCAGGAGTCGGCCATTCGGCCCCTCGAACCTGCTCCGCCATTCAATAAGATCGCGGCTGACCTGATCTCGGGCTCAGCTCCACTTCCCCGCCCGGCCCCTTCACTCCCTCATCGTTCAAAAATCTGTCCATCTCCACCTTAAATATATTCAATGACCCAACCCCCACAGCTCTCTGGGGCAGAGAATTCCACAGATTTACAACCCTCTGAGCGAAGAAATTTCTCCACATCTCGGTCCTTAATCTGAAACTATGCCCCCTAGTTCTAGAGGGATAACCTCACATTTTCCCACATTATACTCCACCTGCTAAATTTTTGCCCCCTCCGAATGCGCAGTACGGCGCTCCCTCAGTACCGCCCCTCCGACAGTGCGGCACTCCCTCAGTACCGCCCCTCCGACAGTGCAGTACGGCACTCCCTCAGTACCGCCCCTCCGACAGTGCGGCGCTCCCTCAGTACCACCCCTCCGACAGTGCGGCACTCCCTCAGTACCACCCCTCCGACAGTGCGGCACTCCCTCAGTACTGCCCCTCCGACAGCACAGTGCGGCGCTCCCTCAGTACCGCCCCTCCGACAGTGCGGGGCTCCCTCAGTACCGCCCCTCCGACAGTGCGGCGCTCCCTCAGTACCGCCCCTCCGCCAGTGCGGCGCTCCCTCAGTACCGCCCCTCCGCCAGTGCGGCGCTCCCTCAGTACCGCCCCTCCGACAGTGCGGCGCTCCCTCAGTACTGCCCCTCCCACAGTGCGGCACTCCCTCAGTACCGCCCCTCCGACAGTGCGGCGCTCCCTCAGTACCGCCCCTCCGACAGTGCGGCGCTCCCTCAGTACTGCCCCTCCGACAGTGCGGCGCTCCCTCAGTACTGCCCCGCCCACAGTGCGGCGCTCCCTCAGTACTGCCCCGCCCACAGTGCGGCGCTCCCTCAGTACTGCACTGGGAGTGTCAGCCTAGATTTTTGTGCTCAAGTCCCTGGAGTGGGACTTGAACCCACAACCTTCTGACTCGGAGGTGAGGTGCTACCCACTGAGCCAGAGAGAGGGGTGGCGTCGGTAACTCGAGAACGATTAAGCGCTTTTGAAGTGCGCTCACTGCTGTAATGTGGGAAACGCCAATTGGCGCACAGCAAGCTCCCACACACAGCCATGTGATAATGACCCGGATCGTCTGCCTCGGACCCAGGAGCCAGGTCACTCCCCGGGAGCGTCGGGTAACGGCCCTGCTGTTTTGTGTCGACAGGAGCGAGACAAGGTGGTCCCGCTGATGATCCGAGGCTTTAAGGACGCTGCCGAGGAAGGGGGCACCTCGGTAACGGGCGGGCAAACGGTGGTCAACCCTTGGATTATCATCGGAGGGGTGGCAACAGTCGTGTGCCAGCCCAATGAATTCATCATGTGAGTACCGTCAGCCCAGGGAGGCAGCCGCTCGCACTCGGTGTCAAAGGTCGTCGGTCCCGATTGCGTGCGAGTGTTTTTCATTCAATGCCTCCCCTTAAGACTCTGCTTTGTCGCTGGGGTACACTCCCCCCACATTCTACCCGACGCAAACTGTAGCTGATCCAAAACTCTGCTTCCCCCCCCGTGTCCTAACTCACACCCAGTCCCACTCACCCATCACCCCCTGTGCTCACTGACCCCGTGTCCTAACTCACACCCAGTCCCACTCACCCATCACCCCCTGTGCTCACTGACCCCGTGTCCTAACTCACACCCAGTCCCACTCACCCATCACCCCCTGTGCCCCGTGTCCTAACTCACACCCAGTCCCACTCACCCATCACCCCCTGTGCTCACTGACCCCGTGTCCTAACTCGCACCCAGTCCCACTCACCCATCACCCCCTGTGCTCACTGTCCCCGTGTCCTAACTCACACCCAGTCCCACTCACCCATCACCCCCTGTGCTCACTGACCCCGTGTCCTAACTCACACCCAGTCCCACTCACCCATCACCCCCTGTGCCCCGTGTCCTAACTCACACCCAGTCCCACTCACCCATCACCCCCTGTGCTCACTGACCCCGTGTCCTAACTCGCACCCAGTCCCACTCACCCATCACCCCCTGTGCTCACTGACCCCGTGTCCTAACTCACACCCAGTCCCATTCACCCATCACCCCCTGTGCTCACTGACCCCGTGTCCTAACTCACACCCAGTCCCACTCACCCATCACCCCCTGTGCTCACTGTCCCCGTGTCCTAACTCACACCCAGTCCCACTCACCCATCACCCCCTGTGCTCACTGACCCAGTGTCCTAACTCGCACCCAGTCCCGCTCACCCATCACCCCCTGTGCTCACTGACCCCGTGTCCTAACTCGCACCCAGTCCCATTCACCCATCACCCCCTGTGCTCACTGACCCCGTGTCCTAACTCGCACCCAGTCCCACTCACCCATCACCCCCTGTGCTCACTGTCCCCGTGTCCTAACTCACACCCAGTCCCACTCACCCATCACCCCCTGTGCCCCGTGTCCTAACTCACACCCAGTCCCACTCACCCATCACCCCCTGTGCTCACTGACCCCGTGTCCTAACTCACACCCAGTCCCACTCACCCATCACCCCCTGTGCTCACTGTCCCCGTGTCCTAACTCACACCCAGTCCCACTCACCCATCACCCCCTGTGCCCCGTGTCCTAACTCACACCCAGTCCCACTCACCCATCACCCCCTGTGCTCACTGTCCCCGTGTCCTAACTCACACCCAGTCCCACTCACCCATCACCCCCTGTGCTCACTGACCCCGTGTCCTAACTCGCACCGAGTCCCACTCACCCATCACCCCCTGTGCCCCGTGTCCTAACTCACACCCAGTCCCACTCACCCATCACCCCCTGTGCTCACTGTCCCCGTGTCCTAACTCACACCCAGTCCCACTCACCCATCACCCCCTGTGCTCACTGACCCAGTGTCCTAACTCGCACCGAGTCCCACTCACCCATCACCTCCTGTGCTCACTGACCCCGTGTCCTAACTTGCACCCAGTCCCGCTCACCCATCACCCCCTGTGCTCACTGCCCCCGTGTCCTAACTCACACCCAGTCCCATTCACCCATCACCCCCTGTGCTCACTGACACCGTGTCCTAACTCGCACCGAGTCCCGCTCACCCATCACCCACTGTGCTCACTGCCCCGTGTCCTAACTCGCACCGAGTCCCGCTCACCCATCACCCACTGTGCTCACTGCCCCCATGTCCTAACTCGCACCGAGTCCTGCTCACCCATCACCCCCTGTGCTCACTGTCCTACATTGGCTCCCGATTAAGCAACACCTCGATTTTTTTTTTTTCAAAATTCTCATCCTTGTGTTGAAATCCCTCCATGGCCCTCGCCCCTCCCTATCTTGTTAACCTCCTCCAGCCTCTACACCCCTCCCTATCTCTGTAACCCCCTTCAGCCCCCACACCCCTCCCTATCTCCTCCAGCCCCACAATACATAGAGATGTCTGCGCTCCTGTAATTCTGCGGCGCTCCCTCACTACTGCCCCTCCGACGGCACAGTGCGGTACTCTCTCAGTACTGCCCCTCCGACAGTGCAGTGCTCCCTCAGCACCGCCCCTCCGACAGCGCAGTACGGCGCTCCCTCAGTACTGCCCCTCCGACAGCGCAGTGCGGCGCTCCCTCAGTACCGCCCCTCCGACAGCGCAGCACGGTGCCCCCTCAGTACTGCCCCTCCAACAGTGCGGCGCTCCCTCAGTACCGCCCCTCCGACAGCGCAGCACGGTGCTCCCTCAGTACTGCATGGGGAGTGACGGCCTGGATTAGATGCCGGAGTCTGTGGTGTGTGTCTTCAACTCACGACCTTCTGACTCGGGCTGACACAGCCGAGAGGGAAACCCACTGTTGATCCCAATGTCCCCGTGAAACATACTGGCGTTCCTCGCTGTCATAACTCGTGCAGTGGCACTGAGGGGAGTGGATGAGCGGAGTGGGCCAGCACCTTGTGATCTGTACCCACAGAGAGTCGGAGCTTCGAGGGAAGCAAGAATAATCAATGTCCAATGGTCCTTTGACAACTGCACGCACACTGTGTGTAGCGATTCAAAAAGGAATACACATTAAATGGTCAGACACTGAAGTGTAGAGGAACAGAGGGACCTGGGAGTGCAGGTCCACAGATCCCTGAAGGTAGCAGGCCAGGTGGATAAGGTGGTTAAGAAGTCATACGGAATGCTTGCCTTTATAGACAGGCTCAGTGAGTGGGCAAAAATTTTGCAGATGGAGTATAATGTGGGAAAGTGTGAGGTCACGCACTTTGACAGAAAAAAAAATCAAAGAGCAAGTTACTATTTAAATGGGGAAAGATTGCAAAGTGCTGCAGTACAGCGGGACCTGGGGGTTACTTGTGCATGAAATACAAAAGGTTAGTATGCAGGTACAGCAAGTGATCAGGAAGGCCAATGGTATCTTGGCCTTTATTGCAAAGGGGATGGAGCATAAAAGCAGGGAAGTCTTGCTCCAGTTATACAGGGTATTGGTGAGGCCACACCTGGAGTACTGCGTGCAGTTTTGGTTTCCGTATTTACGAAAGGATATACTTGCTTTGGAGGCAGTTCAGAGAAGGTTCACTCGGTTGATTCTGGGGATGAGGGGGTTGACTTATGAGGAAAGGTTGAGGAGGTTGGGCCTCTACTCATTGGGATTCGGAAGAATGAGAGGTGATCTTATCGAAACGTATCAGATTATGAGGGGGGCTCGACAAGGTGGATGCAGAGAGGATGTTTCCACTGATGGGGGAGACTAGAACTAGGGGGCATGGTCTTAGAATAAGGGGCGCCCATTTAAAACTGAGATGAGGAGGAATTTCTTCTCTCAGAGGGTTGTAAATCTGTGGAATTCGCTGCCTGAGAGAGCTGTGGAAGCCGGGACATTGAATATATTTAAGACAGAGATAGACAGTTTCTTAACCGATAAGGGGGCAGGCAGGGAAGTGGAGCTGAGTCCATGATCGGATCAGCCATGGTCGTATTAAATGGCGGAGCAGGCTCGAGGGGCCGAATGGCCGACTCCTGCTCTTATTTCTTATGTTCTCATTAGCCGAGGCATACAATACAAGAGCTTGAACTGTATAAAACACTGGTTAGGCCGCAGCTGGAGTACTGCGTGCAGTTCTGGTCACCGCATTATAGGAAGGATGTGAGTGCACTGGAGAGGGTGCAGAGGAGATTTACCAGGATGTTGCACTAGAGAGGGTACAGAGGAGATTTACCAGGATGTTGCACTGGAGAGGGTACAGAGGAGATTTACCAGGATGTTGCACTGGAGAGGGTACAGAGGAGATTTACCAGGATGTTGCACTGGAGAGGGTACAGAGGAGATTTACCAGGATGTTGCACTAGAGAGGGTACAGAGGAGATTTACCAGGATGTTGCACTGGAGAGGGTACAGAGGAGATTTACCAGGATGTTGCACTGGAGAGGGTACAGAGGAGATTTACCAGTATGTTGCACTGGAGAGGGTACAGAGGAGATTTACCAGGATGTTGCACTAGAGAGGGTGCAGAGGAGATTTACCAGGATGTTACCGGGACTGGAGAATTTTAGCCATGAGGAAAGATTGGAGAGGCTGGGGTTGTTTTCTGTAGAACAGAGGAGGCTGAGGGGAGATTTAATTGAGCTGTGAGGGGCCTGGATAGAGGGGATAGGACGGACCTGTTTCCCTTGGCAGAGGGGTCAACAACCAGGGGGCAGAGATTGAAAGTAATTGGGGGGAGGTTTAGAGGGGGTTTGAGGGGAAATGTCTTCACCCAGAGGGTGGTGGGGGTCTGGGGGGGAACTCACTGCCTGAAAGGGAGGTAGAGGCAGAAACCCTCACCACATTTGGACGTGCGCTCGAAGCACCATAACCCACAGGGCTACGGACCCAGAGCGGGAAAGTGGGATTAGGCCGGGATGGCTCTTGGTCGGCCGGCGCGAGGCGGACACGATGGGCCGAATGGCCTCCTCCCGCGCTGTAAACTTCTCTGGTTTCTGCGCGCGTTTCTAAAAGCAGTCCTGCTGAGCTGTCGTGCCTTGAGATTGCCACTCGCTTTGCCGTGATTCCTATTTAATTGTCTTCTCCCTCTTTCCCTCCCCCCCCCCCCCCCCCGACCACCCATCCTCTCTCCCCAAAGGCCGGACAACGCCATCCCAGGAGATGTATTGGTGCTAACCAAACCGCTCGGCACACAGGTCGCTGTGAATAGCCATCAGTGGCTGGAAAACGTAAGTGTGGGGAGGGAGAGGAGGGAGAGGAGGGATGAGGGGGAGAGGAGGGAGGGCGGCTGGGGGAGTGTTTGTTGGGGGGGGGGGGGAGGGGATGGGGGGGAGAGAGGGGGGGGGGAGGGAGGGTGAGAGGAGGGAGGGCAGCTGGGGGGGTGTTTGTTGGGGGGGGGGGGGGGGGGAGGGAGGGAGGGTGAGAGGAGGGAGGGCGGCCGGGGGGGTGTTTGTGGGGGGGGGGAGAGAGGGGATGGGGGGGGGGGGGAGGGAGGGAGGGTGAGAGGATGGAGGGAGGGCGGCCGTGGATGTGGGTGGGAGGGGGGAGGGGTAAGAGAGGGAGGGAGAGAGGGGAGGGGGGGGGAAGAGAGGGTGAGAGGATGGATGGAGGGAGGGCGGCCGGGGGGCGGAGGGAGGGAGAGAGAGGGGGGGGGGGGGGAAGAGAGGGTGAGAGGATGGAGGGAGGGCGGCCGGGGGGGGCAGGGAGGGAGGGAGAGAGGGGGGGGGAAGAGAGGGTGAGAGGATGGAGGGAGGGCGGCTGGGGGAGGGGGGGGGGGGGATGGATGGAGGGAGGGCGGCCGGGGGGGGAGGGAGGGAGGGAGAGAGAGAGGGCGGGGGGAAGAGAGGGTGAGAGGATGGAGGGAGGGCGGCCGGGGGGGGCGGGGAGGGAGGGAGAGAGGGGGGGGGAAGAGAGGGTGAGAGGATGGAGGGAGGGCGGCTGGGGGAGGGGGGGGGGGGGAAGTGAGGGTGAGAGGATGGATGGAGGGAGGGCGGCCGGGGGGGGGGGGGGGGGGGGGAGAGGGAGAGAGGGGGGGGGGGGGGGAAGAGAGGGTGAGAGGATGGAGGGAGGACGGCTGGGGGAGGGGGGGGGGGGATGGATGGAGGGAGGGCGGCCGGGGGGGGAGGGAGGGAGGGAGAGAGAGAGGGCGGGGGGAAGAGAGGGTGAGAGGATGGAGGGAGGGCGGCCGGGGGTGTGGTGGGGGGGCGTGGGGAAGAGAGGGAGTGTGTCGCCAATTTTGCCCGCTGGAATTGTTTTTCGAACAACCTTGTTGCTACGGTGCAGTTCCGCGGGTGTTACTGACCTTGAACGAGGTGCATGGCTCCCGAATGGAGCACAAGGGTTTGCGGTTCGAACCCAGACAACTTTCTTTCGTCCTTCGTGCCTGGGATGTGGGTGTCGCTGGCCAGGCCGGCGGTTATTGCCCATCCCTAATCGCCCCTCGAGAAGGTGGCAGTGAGCCGCCGCCTTGAACCGCTGCAGTCCGTGTGGTGAGGGTGCTGTGTCGTCGCGGTTTGGTGCAGCTGAGTGTCTCGCTGTGCCACTTCAGAGGGAGGTTATGTCGACCACGTTCCTGTGGGTGCGGAGTCACAGAACGGCCAGTGCAGCGCTCCCTCAGTACCGCCCCTCCGACAGTGCGGCGCTCCCTCAGTACCGCCCCTCCGACAGTGCGGCGCTCCCCCAGTACCGCCCCTCCGACAGTGCGGCACTCCCTCAGTACTGCCCCTCCGACAGTGCGGCGCTCCCTCAGTACCGCCTCTCCGACAGCGCGGCGCTCCCTCAGTACCGCCCCTCCGACAGCGCAGTGCGGCGCTTCCTCAGTACCGCCCCTCCGACAGCGCAGTGCGGCGCTCCCTCAGTACCGCCCCTCCGACAGTGCGGCGCTCCCTCAGTACTGACCCTCCGACAGTGCGGCGCTCCCTCAGTACCGCCCCTCCGACAGCGCGGCGCTCCCTCAGTACCGCCCCTCCGACAGTGCGGCGCTTCCTCAGTACCGCCCCTCCGACAGTGCGGCGCTCCCTCAGTACCGCCCCTCCGACAGTGCGGGGCTCCCTCAGTACCGCCCCTCCGACAGTGCGGCGCTCCCTCAGTACCGCCCCTCCGACAGTGCGGAGCTCCCTCAGTACCGCCCCTCCGACAGCGCGGCGCTCCCTCAGTACCGCCCCTCCGACAGCGCGGCGCTCCCTCAGTACCGCCCCTCCGACAGCGCGGCGCTCCCTCAGTACCGCCCCTCCGACAGCGCGGCGCTCCCTCAGTACCGCCCCTCCGACAGCGCGGCGCTCCCTCAGTACCGCCCCTCCGACAGCGCGGCGCTCCCTCAGTACCGCCCCTCCGACAGTGCGGGGCTCCCTCAGTACCGCACCTCCGACAGTGCGGCGCTCCCTCAGTACCGCCCCTCCGACAGCGCAGTGCGGCGCTCCCTCAGTACCGCCCCTCCGACAGCGCAGTACGGTGCTCCCTCTCTGCTCAAGTCCCTGGAGTGTGACTTCAACAATGTTCTGACTCCGAGGATGGGCGGTGGAGGGGATACCCACCGAGCCGCGAGCTGACACTGGCTGGGCTTTGTCGACGGCCGATACCTGGCTCCCTCGGGATATTTGCCAACCTTCTGACCCGCAGAAGTCTTTCAGACGCTTTGCCCGCGGCCATTTCCGCTGGGTGTCCAGCTTAACCTGGTAGTTGACCTTCCGCGAGACTAACTCTGGGTTTTCATTCCTTTTCCCCAACACCCCCACACGCAGCCGGAGAAGTGGAACAAGATCAAACTGGTGGTGTCCCAGGAGGATGTGGAGCTGGCCTACCAAGAGGCCATGTTCAACATGGCCCGGCTCAACCGGACGGGTAAGCCTTCGATGGGCAGGGCTCCGGCTCTTCCAGAGCTGGGCTGGTGGGGGGGAAATGGGGCAGGGGTGGGGGAATCGTCCGGGGTTCCTGCTCCTGATCGCCATCCCGTGATGTGCGCGCAGGCGTACAGCGGGTGATGGCAGGGTCCGGCTCACCTGATGGTTCTCTGAAAAGAAAGTCTCGCATTTCCATAGCGCCTTTCACGACCACCGGACGTCCCAAAGCGCCTCGCAGCCAATGAAGTATTTCTAAACCGCGCTCGCTGTTGCATTGTGGGAAATGCCGATTTACGCACAGCAAGCTCCCACAAACAGCAACGTGATAATGACGGGTTGACATGTTTTAGCGATGGCGGTCGAGGGATAAATATTGGCCCCAGGACACCGGGGAGAACTCGCACTGCTCCCCTGCTCGTCTTCCAAATAGTGACACTGGGATCTTTTCCGGCCACCCGAGAGGGCAGACGGGGCCTCGGGTTAACGTCTCATCTGAGAGAAGTCACCTCCGGCAGTGCGGCACTCCCTCAGTACCGCCCCTCCGACAGCGCAGTGCGGCGCTCCCTCAGTACTGCCCCTCCGACAGCGCAGTGCGGCGCTCCCTCAGTACCGCCCCTCCGACAGCGCAGTGCGGCGCTCCCTCAGTACCGCCCCTCCGACAGCGCGGTGCGGCGCTCCCTCAGTACCGCCCCTCGACAGCGCGGTGCGGCGCTCCCTCAGTACCGCCCCTCCGACAGCGCAGTGCGGCGCTCCCTCAGTACCGCCCCTCCGACAGCGCGGTGCGGCGCTCCCTCAGTACCGCCCCTCCGACAGCGCGGTGCGGCGCTCCCTCAGTACCTCCCCTCCGACAGCGCGGTGCGGCGCTCCCTCAGTACCGCCCCTCCGACAGCGCAGTGCGGCGCTCCCTCGGTACTCGTGTCCCTGGAGCGTGACTTTAACCCGCAATGTACTGACTCGACGGCGGTGAGATGCTACCCAGCGAGCTGACACTGGCTGGTTTCCGGCGGGGCTCGGGCTCTGCCGACAGTCGATGTATGGCTCCCTCGGGTTGGTGGTGCGGACGGCACCTGGTGGGGGGGGGCGCCGTCCCGCGCACGAAACCGCGGGCGGTCATCGCGGCGCGATCGGCGTTCGAGCGAGGGGAGTCGCGGGTTCGCGCTGTTGGCACCGGCAGTCAGTAACCGGGCCTGTTCTCTCTCTCTCTCTCTCTCTCTCTCTCTTTCCCCCACCCTGTAGCCGCCGGTCTGATGCACACCTTCAACGCCCACGCCGCCACCGACATCACCGGCTTCGGCATTCTCGGCCACGCCCAAAACCTGGCCCGGCAGCAACGCAACGAGGTCTCCTTCGTCATCCACAATCTGCCCATCGTGGCCAAGATGGCCGCCATCAGCAAAGCCTGCGGCAACATGTTCGGCCTGCTCCACGGCACATCGGCTGAAACATCCGGTGAGCGGGGGAAGGGCGCTCAAAACATCCGCGCGGTCAAAGTCTGTGCGCGCGCGGGCGCTGGAGCCGGTGGGTGGGCGAACACACTAAGCTTGGCGCGAAAGCATCGCCGTCATAGGCGGTCCCTCGAAGCGGGGCTGGCTCGCCTCCGCGCCAAAAGGTGACAAGTTCCTCCTGTCACGGCTCAGAGACGTGGACCCGTGCACAGTACACAGCCTTCGCTCGCCTGAGCAAGAGAGTGTTCGAAGACCAGGCCCTCAAATCTCCCACCCAGCTCATGGTCTACAGGGCTGCAGTGATACCCGCCCTCCTGTATGGCTCAGAGACACAGACCATGTACAGTAGGTACCTCACCCCCAGCTCATGGTCTACAGGGCTGTAGTGATACCCGCCCTCCTGTATGGCTCAGAGACATGGACCGTGTACAGTAGGTACCTCACCCCCAGCTCATGGTCTACAGGGCTGTAGTGATACCCGCCCTCCTGTATGGCTCAGAGACACGGACCATGTACAGTAGGTACCTCACCACCCAGCTCATGGTCTACAGGGCTGTAGTGATACCTGCCCTCCTGTATGGCTCAGAGACACGGACCATGTACAGTAGACACCTCACCCCCAGCTCATGGTCTACAGGGCTGTAGTGATACCCGCCCTCCTGTATGGCTCAGAGACACGGACCATGTACAGTAGACACCTCAAGTCGCTGGAGAAATACCACCGACGCTGTCTCCGCAAGATCCTGCAAATCCCCCCGGGAGGACAGACGCACCAACGTTAGCGTCCTCGACCAGGCCCAACATCCCCAGCATCGAAGCACTGACCACACTCGACCAGCTCCGCTGGGCAGAGCCCACGTTGTCCGCATGTCCCCCAGACACGAGACTCCCTAAGCCAAGCGCTCTACTTGTGAACCTGTGGAATTCTCGACCGCAGAGAGTTGTTGAGGCCAGTTCGTTAGATATATTCAAGAGGTAGATTTGGCCCTTACGGCTCAAGGGATCACGGGGTATGGAGAGAAAGCAGGAATGGGGTACTGAGGGAATGATCAGCCATGATCATATTGAATGGTGGTGCAGGCTCGAAGGGCCGAATGGCCTACTCCTGCACCTATTTTCTATGTTTCTAACGATGCCTCCCTCCGCAAAAGTCAGTATGGATTTATGAAGGGGAAGTTGTGTTTGACAAATTTGCTGGAGTTCTTTGAGGATGTAACGAACAGGATGGATAAAGGGGAATCAGTGGATGTGGTGTATTTGGATTTCCAGAAGGCATTTGACAAGGTGCCACATAAAAGGATACTGCACAAGATAAAAGTTCACGGGGTTGGGGGTAATATATTAGCATGGTTAGAGGATTGGCTAACTAACAGAGAACAGAGAGTCGGGATAAATGGGTCATTCTCGGGTTGGCAATCAGTAACTAGTGGGGTGCCGCAGGGATCAGTGCTGGGACCCCAACTATTTACAATCTATATTAACGACTTGGATGAAGGGACTGAGTGTAACGTAGCCAAGTTTGCTGACGATACAAAGATGGGAGGAAAAGCAATGTGTGAGGAGGACACACAAAATCTGCAAAAGGACACAGTGAGTGAGTGGGCAAAAATTTGGCAGATGGAGTATAATGTTGGAAAATGTGAGGTCATGCACTTTTGCAGGAAAAAAATCAAAGAGCAAGTTATTATTTAAATGGAGAAAGATTGCAAAGTGCCGCAGTACAGCGGGACCTGGGGGTTACTTGTGTATGAAACACAAAAGGTTAGTATGCAGGTACAGCAAGTGATCAGGAAGGCCAATGGTATCTTGGCCTTTATTGCAAAGAGGATGGAGTATAAAAGCAGGGAAGTCTTGCTACAGTTATACAGGGTATTGGTGAGCACCTCGAGTCTCGTCGCCGAGAGCGTGCAGAAACCAAGCGCAGGCAGCGGAAGGAGCGTGCGGAAAACCTGTCCCACCCTCCCCTTCCCTCAACCACTGTCTGTCCCACCTGTGACAGGGACTGTGGCTCTCATATTGGACTGTTCAGCCACCTAAGAACTCATTTCAGGAGTGGAAGCAAGTCTTCCTCGATTCCGAGGGACTGCCTATGATGATGAAGATTGGTGAGGCCACACCTGGAGTACTGCGTGCAGTTTTGGTTTCCATATTTACGAAAGGATATACTTGCTTTGGAGGCAGTTCAGAGAAGGTTCACTCGGTTGATTCCGGGGATGAGGGGGTTGACTTATGAGGAAAGGTTGAGCAGGTTGGGCCTCTACTCATTGGAATTCAGAAGAATGAGAGGTGATCTTATCGAAACGTATAAGATTATGAGGGGGGCTCGACAAGGTGGATGCAGAGAGGATGTTTCCACTGATGGGGGAGACTAGAACTGGGGGGCATGGTCTTAGAATAAGGGGCCACCCATTTAAAACTGAGATGAGGAGAAATTTCTTCTCTGAGGGTTGTAAATCTGTGGAATTCGCTGCCTCAGAGAGCTGTGGAAGCCGGGACATTGAATATATTTAAGACAGAAATAGACAGTTTCTTAAACGATAAGGGGGCGGGCAGGGAAGTGGAGCTGAGTCCATGATCGGATCAGCCATGGTCGTATTAAATGGCGGAGCAGGCTCGAGGGGCCGTACGGCCTACTCCTGCTCCTATTTCTTATGTTCTTGTATATGGTTAGAATCTCATCTCGGGGTCAATTAGGATGCAAACGGTCTGGTTCAACCTCAAACAATAGCCAGGGAACAGGATGGACATGATGGCTTGGAAACTGTAGAGAAGAGAATGGCTTCGATCTTTATAATTATATAGAGCCTGGGAGGATTGGCTAACTACCAGAAAACAGAGTCGGGATAAATGGGTCATTTTCAGGTTGGCAAACTGTAACGACTGGGATCGGTGTTGGGGCCTCAGCTATTTACAACCTATATTAATGACTTGGATGAAGGGACCGAGTGTAATGTAGCCAAGTTTGCCGATGATACAAAGATGGGTGGGAAAGTTAGTTGTGAGTGGTGAATCTGTGGAATTCTCTGCCCCAGAGAGCTGTGGGGACTGGGTCATTGAATGTATTTAAGGTGGAGAAAGACAGATTTTGGAATGAAAGGGAGTGAAGGGGCGGGCGGGGAAGTGGAGCTGAGCCCAAGATCAGATCAGCCGCGATCTTATTAAATGGTGGAGCAGGCTCGAGGGGCCGAATGGCCGATTCCTGTTTCTGATGTTATTCAGATGGGTGGGAAGAGGCTGGTATGAAACATTAACACTGGCACGGAGCAGTGGGTCCGATTGGCCTGTTCCTGAGCTGCAATGGCGAATGGCAGGCAGTGACTAGTGGGGTGCCGCAGGGTTCAGTGCTGGGACCCCAGCTATTTACAATATACATTAATGATCTAGACGAAGGAATTGAGTGTAATATCTCCAAGTTTGCAGATGACACTAAGGGTGGCGGTGTGAGCTGTGAGGAGGATGCTAAGAGGCTGCAGGGTGACTTGGACAGGTTAGGTGAGTGGGCAAATGCATGGCAGATGCAGTATAATGTGGATAAATGTGAGGCTATCCACTTTGGGGGCAAAAACTGGAAGGCAGAGTATTATCTGAATGGTGGCAGATTAGGTAAAGGGGAGGTGCAACGAGACCCGGGTGTTATGGTACATCAGTCATTGAAGGTTGGCATGCAGGTACAGCAGGCAGTGAAGAAGGCAAATGGTATGTTGGCCTTCAAAGCGAGGGGATTTGAGTATAGGAGCATGGAGGTCTTACTGCAGTTGTACAGGGTCTTGGTGAGACCACACCTGGAATATTGTGTTCAGTTTTGGTCTCCTAATCTGAGGAAGGACGTTCTTGCTATTGAGGGAGTGCAGCGAAGGTTCACCAGACTGATTCCCAGGATGGCAGAACTGACACATGAAGAAAGACTGGATCAACTAGGCTTATACTCACTGGTGTTTAGAAGGATGAGAGGGGATAGAAACATAGAAACATAGAAAATAGGTGCAGGAGTAGGCCATTCGGCCCTTCTAGCCTGCACCGCCATTCAATGAGTTCATGGCTGAACATGCAACTTCAGTACCCCATTCCTGCTTTCTTGCCATACCCCTTGATCCCCCAAGTAGTAAGGACTACATCTAACTCCCTTTTTGAATATATTTAGTAAATTGGTCTTAACAACTTTTCTGTGGTAAAGAATTCCACAGGTTCACCACTCTCTGGGTGAAGAAGTTTCTCCTCATCTCGGTCCTAAATGGCTTACCCCTTATCCTTTGACTGTGACCCCTGGTTCTGGACTTCCCCAACATTGGGAACATTCTTCCTGCATCTAACCTGTCTAAACCCGTCAGAATATTAAACGTTTTTATGAGATCCCCTCTCATTCTTCTGAACTCCAGTGAATACAAGCCCAGTTGATCCAGTCTTTCTTGATAGGTCAGTCCCGCCATCCCGGGAATCAGTCTGGTGAACCTTCGCTGCACTCCCTCAATAGCAAGAATGTCCTTCCTCAAGTTAGGAGATCAAAACTGTACACAATACTCCAGGTGTGACCTCACCAAGGCCCTGTACAACTGTAGTAACACCTCCCTGCCCCTGTACTCAAATCCCCTTGCTATGAAGGCCAACATGCCATTTGCTTTCTTAACCGCCTGCTGTACCTGCATGCCAACCTTCAATGACTGATGTACCATCACACCCAGGTCTCGTTGCACCTCCCCTTTTCTTAATCTGTCACCATTCAGATAATAGTCTGTGTCTCTGTTTTTACCACCAAAGTGGATAACCTCACATTTATCCACATTATACTTCATCTGCCATGCATTTGCCCACTCACTTAACCTATCCAAGTCACTCTGCAGCCTCATAGCATCCTCCTCGCAGCTCACACTGCCACCCAACTTAGTGTCATCCGCAAATTTGGAGATACTACATTTAATCCCCTCGTCTAAATCATTAATGTACAGTGTAAACAGCTGGGGCCCCAGCACAGAACCTTGCGGTACCCCACTAGTCACTGCCTGCCATTCTGAAAAGTACCCATTTACTCCTACTCTTTGCTTCCTGTCTGTCAACCAGTTCTCAATCCACGTCAGCACACTACCCCCAATCCCATGTGCTTTAACTTTGCACGTTAATCTCTTGTGTAGGATCTTGTCGAAAGTCTTCTGAAAGTCCAAATACACCACATCAACTGGTTCTCCCTTGTCCACTCTACTGGAAACATCCTCAAAAAATTCCAGAAGATTTGTCAAGCATGATTTCCCTTTCACAAATCCATGCTGACTTGGACCTATCATGTCACCACTTTCCAAATGCGCTGCTATGACATCCTTAATAATTGATTCCATCATTTTACCCACTACTGAGGTCAGGCTGACCGGTCTATAATTCCCTGTTTTCTCTCTCCCTCCTTTTTTAAAAAGTGGGGTTACATTGGCTATCCTCCACTCGATAGGAACTGATCCAGAGTCAATGGAATGTTGGAAAATGAATGTCAATGCATCCGCTATTTCCAAGGCCACCTCCTTAAGTACTCTGGGATGCAGTCGATCAGGCCCTGGGGATTTATCGGCCTTCAATCCCATCAATTTCCCCAACACAATTTCCCGACTAATAAGGATTTCCATCAGTTCCTCTTTCTTACTTGACCCTCTGACCCCTTTTATATCCGGAAGGTTGTTTGTGTCCTCCTTAGTGAATACCGAACCAAAGTACTTGTTCAATTGATCTGCCAATTCTTTGTTTCCCGTTATGACTTCCCCTGATTCTGACTGCAGGGGATCTATGTCTTTACTAACCTTTTTCTCTTTACATATTGATAGAAGCTTTTGCAGTCCGTCTTAATGTTCCCTGCAAGCTTCCTCTCATATTCTAGTACACCAGTCAGTGTACAGATATCTCCCTGAGGGAGAGGGACTGAGAGACACCAGTCAGTGTACAGATATCTCCCTGAGGGACAGGGGACTGAGAGACACCAGTCTGTGTACAGATATCTCCCTGAGGGAGAGGGACTGAGAAACATAGAAAATAGGTGCAGGAGTAGGCCATTCAGCCCTTCGAGCCTGCACCAGCATTCAATGAGTTCATGGCTGAACATGCAACTTCAGTACCCCATTCCTGCTTTCTCGCCATACCCCTTGATCCCCCTAGTAGTAAGGACTACATCTAACTCCTTTTTGAATATATTTAGTGAATTGGCCTCAACAACTTTATGTGGTAGAGAATTCCACAGGTTCACCACTCTCTGGGTGAAGAAGTTTCTCCTCATCTCGGTCCTAAATGGCTTACCCCTTATCCTTAGACTGTGACCCCTGGTTCTGGACTTCCCCAACATTGGGAACATTCTTCCTGCATCTAACCTGTCTAAACCCGTCAGAATATTAAACCTTTTTATGAGATCCCCTCTCATTCTTCTGAACTCTAGTGAATACAAGCCCAGTTGATCCAGTCTTTCTTGATAGGTCAGTCCCGCCATCCCGGGAATCAATCTGGTGAACCTTCGCTGCATTCCCTCAATAGCAAGAATGTCCTTCCTCAAATTAGGAGACCAAAACTGTACACAATACTCCAGGTGTGACCTCACCAAGGCCCTGTACAACTGTAGTAACACCTCCCTGCCCCTGTACTCAAATCCCCTCGCTATGAAGGCCAACATGCCATTTGCTTTCTTAACCGCCTGCTGTACCTGCATGCCAACCTTCAATGACTGATGTACCATCACACCCAGGTCTCGTTGCACCTCCCCTTTTCCTAATCTGTCACCATTCAGATAATAGTCTGTCTCTCTGTTTTTACCACCAAAGTGGATAACCTCACATTTATCCACATTATACTTCATCTGCCATGCATTTGCCCACTCACCTAACCTATCCAAGTCACTGCAGCCTCATAGCATCCTCCTCGCAGCTCACACTGCAACCCAACTTAGTATCATCCGCAAATTTGGAGATACTACATTTAATCCCCTCGTCTAAATCATTAATGTACAGTGTAAACAGCTGGGGCCCCAGCACAGAATCTTGCGGTACCCCACTAGTCACTGCCTGCCATTCTGAAAAGTACCCATTTACTCCTACTCTTTGCTTCCTGTCTGTCAACCAGTTCTCAATCCACGTCAACACACTACCCCCAATCCCATGTGCTTTAACTTTGCACGTTAATCTCTTGTGTAGGATCTTGTCGAAAGTCTTCTGAAAGTCCAAATACACCACATCAACTGGTTCTCCCTTGTCCACTCTACTGGAAACATCCTCAAAAAATTCCAGAAGATTTGTCAAGCATGATTTCCCTTTCACAAATCCATGCTGACTTGGACCTATCATGTCACCTCTTTCCAAATGCGCTGCTATGACATCCTTAATAATTGATTCCATCATTTTACCCACTACTGAGGTCAGGCTGACCGGTCTATAATTCCCTGTTTTCTCTCTCCCTCCTTTTTTTTTAAAAAAGTGGGGTTACATTGGCTACCCTCCACTCGATAGGAACTGATCCAGAGTCAATGGAATGTTGGAAAATGACTGTCAATGCATCCACTATTTCCAAGGCCACCTCCTTAAGTACTCTGGGATGCAGTCCATCAGGCCCTGGGGATTTATCGGCCTTCAATCCCATCAATTTCCCCAACACAATTTCCCGACTAATAAGGATTTCCCTCAGTTCCTCCTCCTTACTAGACCCTCTGACCCCTTTTATATCCGGAAGGTTGTTTGTGTCCTCCTCAGTGAATACCGAACCAAAGTACTTGTTCAATTGGTCTGCCATTTCTTTGTTCCCCGTTATGACTTCCCCTGATTCTGACTGCAGGGGACCTACGTTTGTCTTTGCTAACCTTTTTCTCTTTACATATCTATAGAAACTTTTGCAATCTGTCTTAATGTTCCCTGCAAGCTTCTTCTCGTACTCCATTTTCCCTGCCCTAATCAAACCCTTTGTCCTCCTCTGCTGAGTTCTAAATTTCTCCCAGTCCCCGGGTTCTCTGCTATTTCTGGCCAATTTGTACGCCACTTCCTTGGCTTTAATACTATCCCTGATTTCCCTTGATAGCCACGGTTAAGCCACCTTCCCTTTATTATTTTTACGCCAGACAGGAATGTACAATTGTTGCAGTTCATCCATGCGGTCTCTAAATGTCTGCCATTGCCCATCCACAGTCAACCCCTTAAGCATCATTTGCCAATCTATCTTAGCCAATTCACGCCTCATACCTTCAAAGTTACCCTTCTTTAAGTTCTGGACCATGGTCTCTGAATTAACTGTTTCATTCTCCATCCTAATGCAGAATTCCACCATATTATGGTCACTCTTCCCCAAGGGGCCTCGCACAATGAGATTGCTAATTAATCCTCTCTCATTACACAACACCCAGTCTAAGATGGCCTCCCCCCTAGTTGGTTCCTCGACATATTGGTCTAGAAAACCATCCCTTATGCACTCCAGGAAATCCTCCTCCACCGTATTGCTTCCAGTTTGGTTAGCCCAATCTATGTGCATGTTAAAGTCACCCATGATAACTGCTGCACCTTTATTGCATGCACCCCTAATTTCCTGTTTGATGCCCTCCCTAACATCATCAGGGATCTCATAGAAACATATAAAATTCTGATGGGACTGGACAGGTTAGATGCAGGAAGAATGTTCCCGATGTTGGGGAAGTCCAGAACCAGGGCTCACACAGTCTAAGGATAAGGGGTAAGCCATTTAGGACCGAGATGAGGAGAAACTTCTTCACCCAGAGAATTGTGAACCTGTGGAATTCTCTACCACAGAGAGTTGTTGGGGCCAGTTCGTTAGATATATTCAAAAGGGAGTTAGATGTGGCCCTTCCGGCTAAAGGGATCAAGGGGTATGGAGAGAAAGCAGGAATGGGGTACTGAGGGAATGATCAGCCGTGATCATATTGAATGGTGGTGCAGGCTCGAAGGGCCGAATGGCCTGCTCCTGCACCTATTTTCGATGTAATTCCTTTGCCGTGTGTGTCTCTGTGTTGCTCCCGCCGTATTTTAAGGGCACTTTCTCCTTTGTCTCCCCCTCCTTTTGCGGCAGGTGGTCTCTTGATCTGCCTGCCCCGGGAGCAGGCGGCCCGCTTCTGCGCCGAGATCAAGTCTCCCAAGTACGGCGAGGGCCATCAGGCCTGGATCATCGGCATCGTG